>NC_056522.1:175323061-175323992 GCF_019175285.1 Sceloporus undulatus | reverse complement strand
TATCGATCCATTTCCTGTATTGCTATGTACTGTATATGCATTATCCTGCTTGTGAGTATGTATTTTCCCTGGATAATGATTAACCTTCCATTTTGAAGCCAAGCCCTCCCTTCAGTCCATCTGCCTTGGTCCAGGCCTCGGAGGTTGAGAGGAACTGCTGGACCTCTTACCCTTTCCCGCCACCACTCCCTTCTCCTTCTGTGTCATGTCGTTTTAGATTGTAAGCCCGAGGGCAGGGAACCGTCTAACTAAAAGGATTGCATGTACAGCGCTGTGTAAATTTACAGCGCTTCATAAATAAAGGTTAATAATAATAATAATAATAATAGTGGCATGGGCCCAATTGATGAGATGGTCTCTGTAACGGAGAGCATGCCCAGCTGACCAATCAGGAGGCAGCTGAGGGCCAGCCAATGAAATGAGGGCTGGTATTTGTGAACATTCCAGGCGTCCGTTGGGGATGGGCAGTTGGAATGTTGGCGGTTATGAGGCAGTTGGGGGTTAGAACCCAAGAGAGAAAAGGCTGGAGGAGAGGTTAGGGAAGACAGTTGATAGGAATATGTCCAGAGAGGGACAGAAGTTAAATTAAAGAGTCTAGAAAGGAGAGACTCTATGTAACCAGACCCAGGTAGAGGGGTTTGAGTTACTAGTTTGGTTGAGATATAGAGCAGCCATAGGGGCTGGGATATTAAAAGAATTACCCAGAGAGGGACAGAGAAGTCCTAGGGTAGATAAAGAGGATAGAGGGGAAGAAAGGAACATAGTAACGAGAGGAAGAATACACTTGTAACCAAAAGGAACGCGTCTGAACTAAGTTCAAGTCGTATCTGTTAAACAACTTGTTCAATAAAGTTATTATTATTATTATTATTAACCTTTATTTATAAAGCGCTGTAAGTTTACACAGCGCTGTACATCAATTTTTTAGTCG
>NC_056522.1:175283383-175322961 GCF_019175285.1 Sceloporus undulatus | reverse complement strand
GCTTCATAAATAAAGGTTAATAATAATAATAATAATATGTGCTTGCATCCTGAAAATAGTTAAAGTGCTGGCATCTCAGAAAAGCAAACCCGTTTGCTAATGCTTATCACACACAGAGCACAACAAGGGGTCAAAGTCACATTATTTAGGTTCCAATGCGAAGTTGACTATCAAACGGGTGAGGACAAGTCCCCATTGCTAGCTTATGAAATACATTTTGTGCGCATGCTCCAATCTGTCATTTCCACAAGTGCCCCTCCCTCCTCCTCCTAGCCCCCCATCAGGAAGGAGGGAAAGAAAGATGAAGGGAGGAGATGCTGGGACCCCTTACCCCTTTGCCCAGGGCTCGCTCTGTCTCCCTGTCTCATCCACAGCCCCCTTGTACCCACCTTCCCTCCCCAGAGATGGGGCTCCTTTGCCAGATCCAGGGGTCTCTCTCTCTCCTTCTCTGATGGAGGCATTGCTGGAAGACCTGCCAGCTGGTGCCCAGGAGGTGGAGCACCCGCACCTGGATGGATGGCTGGTTGGTTCGCAGGCTGGGCTAGAGCATGATGGGACTTGTAGTTCCTCCAGGGCTGCCCAAGCAGAGTTGGTAGGCAAGCTGGGAGTGGGAGTGGGAGGGCAGGGGAAGGGGAAGGGAGGGGAGCACCACATGCTCCAAAGCCTTGAGCCATGACAGAGAAAAGTGGGATCAACTCAGATCATTGCTCCAGTCATTGTAGCCAAGTCTCTTCCCCTCCCCTTGATTTTATTTAATCCCCCCTCCCCCCTCCTGTGTCTCTGCCTCCCAGCCTCCCTCCTCCTCTCCTGCAGGCTTTCCAGTGTGCTTCCATGGCTGATACTCCCTGATGCCCTCCTTTTCCAGGACATGTCCTCCACTTCTCCCTCCTGTCCAGGAAGAATGGCAAAAAGTCCTCTCTCTGCCTTCTCCCAGCAGTTGTGCCCTTAATTAGAGGCAGCCAAGAGGAGGAGAGGAGTGGGGCAAGGGAAATGAATGTGGAGGGCGGACTGTCTATATTTTGGGCAAATAGTTTTGGCTGGTGGGCTATTGGGATTATTGCAAAGGGTACAATATTTTTTGGTCCTTGGGGATATCAATAATAAAATGCATACTTGTTTTTATCAGTGGGTGTGAGAGTGTAAACAAGGGTTGTAACAGTCACAGGGCTTACTTCCCCACTTGTTTTGACATGACACATACTGAGCAGCATTTAATATATTCCCATCCTGCATCAGTTTGGGCCACCAAAACTGGGGCCTAATCAGGTGTAATAACATGTCTTTCCATATTGTCAGTACCAATAGTTCTGATTTTTAATGCTCAGTCAATTAAGCTTTGTAGGTGAAACAAAAGACTTTTATTGAAGACATCAGAAACAAAAACTATCAGTACTATGTCTTAGTCAGAACTAAAGATCCACCCCTCTCAAAACATAATAACAGCAGTTAAACCAATAAACTCCACCCCCATACTTCAGCCCATTCCCATGACAAATTTGTAACAGTTCCCATTCGCCTACCTCTATTTTAACAATTAGACCGTTTCAACAAACAGTTTCTTGACAGTTTAACAACTGTCATATCACCCAACCAAGTACAAATCAGAACATAGTCATATCTCAACATAAACGAAATATAAACACATGACAGATTCTATAGATTCTGACACTTATCCAAAATGTCTTGCCAACTTGACATCGTGACACTTGTTAAAGGTTTGCCCTCTTAATGCCGCAGACGCATATATCTTGTACCCTTTGTAGGGGATGCCATGCCACACTACAACTTCTGTCCCTTGGTCCTTGTGCTAAGGATCTCCCTCTATCACCTTGGACATGCTCTTTTACAGGCTTGGCACATGGGAGGCTTTGGGAACTTTAATTTTTGCTTGGCTTCATGTGGATGCTGCCAATAACAGTTGTGGTGTGAACATGTCTACCATCTCCTTTCTTTGACTATTATGTTGTCGTAATCTAGATAAATCAACTAGAAAGTTTTCTCCCCCTGTAGGTACTTCAACTAGAAGTTTAACTTGCAAAAGAACTTGACCATCTGATCTGTTTTGGGCTTAACTACAGGTGTTTTTTTTAAGCCTCTAAATTCCTATGATATGTCCACACCTCAATTGGAATGAAAACTCCTTCCAACCAGTGGTGCCAGGCTAACAGTGCCCACCAAAGAGACTCAGCTTCATTTCCCCAAATTGTCCAGTTCTGTTATGTGTCTGAAAACATCCTGGACAAATAGGTATATGGTTTAAACTGTATTTCTTTGTCTTTTTGCAGCAACACTGCCCAGATTGCCACATCTGGTACATCTACTTGAACCATGTTCAGTGGGATCAGGATGTCTTAAGAAGGGCTTAGAGGTGAACAACAATTGGAGCCATTCAAAAGTCTCTTAACACTCTGGAAACAGTTCAGAATAAATTACTGGTAAAAAATGACAACCCTCAAAAAGCTGTGTAGTTGCTGGGATGCGGAGGCAAGCAATTGGCAGCATGGGGTGGGAGCTCATCCCGTAAAGCCTTTTCAATGATGGCAACTCCAGTCCTCGAATCAGAGGATGCTGGGGTTCTCTCAATGGACAAGGTGGTGTTCTATTTGTGGTTCACCGAGGGCTTCATAGCTTCACCCCTATGCCTTGAGAGAGTGACAGAGGCACAGGGGTGAAAGCAAGCTGCAGAGCAGCCATTACCATAGGCAGTAGCCCCCGTGGGAACAGCTTAGCCACCAACCTTTTAAAACTTCAAACTGAAAAGAAGGGGGAAAGGTAAGGAGTTTTTCCACTAAAGGAACTGTCAACATGCACTCAGTGAAGTGATAGTATTTGAGGATGAAAAGAGAAAAGACACATGGATACAAGAAATATATAAAGATACATTAATAAAAGGATATCAAGGAAACAAAGAAACAAGAATAATTGGTAAGTGATACTTAGGTTGGATTTAAATGCTGCAGAGAAAGGAAGAGATAACAAATTTTGAAGACAAAGGATATACAAAAGACATTAATGTTAACAGGATAATAGAATACCACCTTAACCAGTAAAGATTTATTTAAACCAGAGCTAAGGAGCAGTCAAGCAAGGGCACAGCTGCAGAAAACACCAAAGAATAAATGAATAAAAGGTACACTATATTACTACAATAAACTTTAACATCAATTTAAAAGGTTTGTAAGGGACTATTTGCCAAACAACAAAGAATAAAGACTGTGAGTGAGTATTTGTAATAGAAAAAGAGAATATACAGATGAGAAAACACAGAACTGAAAAAGACTATAAGGACTGAAAAGACGGAGTTTGAGATTTAAGATCTGCACCTCACTGCAAAAGTTGGTTTTGAAATCAGGATGGTGACGACAGGAGATAAAAGAAGATTAACAAAATATTTAAGGGCTAACAATTTTAAAATCTGATTTGGTATTTGTAAAATAATATAAGACCTCCATGTTCTGTGATGACAAAGATCTTTTGATTTGATGTTTCAAGGATGGTTTACTGAGGAAGGGTAAAATGAAGGAGGTTAGAGTGGTTTAGATACAGTGAATATATTTCAGTCTATTACTAGTGTATTGTTGTTTGGGTTTATTTTAGGTCTGTTATTTTTGTAACTGTAGTAATTAACTGGGAGGGAGTTATATAATGAAAGGAAGAAGGAAAATTAAGTTAAGTAATGGTGATAGGGATAAGATCAAGGACTCAAACACAAATGCAATCTTCGGTTAATACTAGTGCTCAAAGAGGTTCTACAGATATGTCAACTAAGCAGAAAGACATTAACGTAATAATTTTGCAAAAACTTGGAGAATTTACAAAAGCTTTTAAGAAAAAGATAAGAGAAGAGCTTAATGATACAAGAGAGGAAATAAAATCAGACATGGATAAAGAAATAGATGGCTTATCTAGAAAATTAGATAAAACAACTAAAGGAATTACATATATAAAAACAGATGTAGAGGAAATATCAACAAAAATAAAAGTTAGAAAGAAAGACTGAGAACAAAGGAACAAAGATGGAGAATCAAAATAAAGAGATTAGATATAGGGAAAGATGTATTAAATTAAGAAGAGTCACAGAAATGGAAAATGAGCAATTAATTGAAGGCTTGATCCCAATTTTGGCACTATATTTAGATATGTCAGAAGATATGGTGGATTTGCAGACTGAAAATTTGTTTAGAATTAACTCTACATCGGCCAATGAAAGGAAATTACCAAGGGATATAGCAATTTGCTTTACAAGTTCTATATTGTTAGACAAACTATTTCAACAAAATTATCATGAAAGATTGATAATTGAAGGTAAGGAAATTATGATATTTATGGATGTGTCAGTTCAAATATTGAGAAAAAGGCAAGAATATACATTTTTAACTCAGACACTACAGAAAAATGACATCAGATTTAGATGGGGAAAAAATAGAAGGTGTGACATTCACTTAAAAGCAAGGAAGATACAAGATTAATGCAACAGATAAGGCAAAAGAATTCTACAAAAGACTACATAGTAGGAATAAGAAGTAACAGGAACAGGACAGGAAAGCAGAAAGAGAAAAAAGGAACAAACCAACCAGAAAGGAGTAGTGAAGGAAGAAAGAATGGATGACTAGCCACAACAGAGGAAAGGAAAAGAGGAGATGAGGAAGAAAAGGGATTAGTTATTTGTGACTCAAAGGAAGAAGAAAACTAAACTGGAGCGAGATTACTGAGTGGATAGAGATTAGAAATTTTTCAGGTAAAATGAGGTGGTGGTGAAGATAAAATCATTGAATGTGAGAAGGATGAATAATAGATATAAAAGGAAACAAATATTTCATTATTTAGAGAAAATGTGTATTCAAGAAACTAAGATCAAAGAAAGCATTAAAAGAAGGAAAAT
This sequence comes from Sceloporus undulatus, assembly GCF_019175285.1. Lineage (NCBI taxonomy): Eukaryota > Metazoa > Chordata > Lepidosauria > Squamata > Phrynosomatidae > Sceloporus > Sceloporus undulatus. The sequence continues at coordinate 175,318,079 of NC_056522.1, read as the reverse complement.
CTCCAAGCCATGATAGTTATAAACTGTTTGAAGATGAAATTATCAGTATATTACACAAAACTTTCAGTAGGATACCAGAAGAAGGAAAGCCAACAATGTGGAATTTCACAAATACAGTTTTAGGGCCTGAACAGAGAGGCCAAAATAAAGCTACTTTCGAGTCACTTTGTAGGTTTGCTGTTTAAATGATGCATGTGTCCTAAGAGGCTGAAAGCCGTGCCAAACCTAAGCTCAATTCCCAAGGACTGGAGCATAGCTTTGGCACATCTTCTGGCCTCTTAAGATGTGTGTGTCATTTAAACAGCATACCTCCAAAGCAGCTTTATTTTGGCCTCTCTGTTCGGACCCTTAATCCACAAAGGAGGAAAAGATAAAAATAATGTAGAAAATTATAGACCCATTGCACTACTTAATACAAATTTAAAAATTAATAGTTTGATATTGGCAAAGAGATTAAAGAAAATATTGTCCAAAAATATTCATGAAGATCAGAATAGATTTTTGCCTGAAAGACAAATCAGAAATAATGTAAGAACCTTCTTGAATACCATCAAACATTATATGGTAAATCATGATAAAAGGTTAGCATTAGTTTTGCTAGATACAGAGAGAGCTTTTGATAATGTGGGGTAGAAATTTATGTTAGAAGTTTTGCAAAGGATGGTGATGGGGGAGAGATTCATAGCAAATATAGAACAAATATACAGTTGGCCCTGTGTTATACAACATATATGATAAAAAGGGCACATGATATAGGTTGTGTTAGTCCTTTAGAAAGTTGAGAGAATGCAGGAAAAACAAACAAATTTTCAGCTGCTCAAGAACTAAAGGAAAATTATATAAAGATTATTAATAGGCGGTATTATACACCACTGAGATCAGCTAAAATTGATAAGATTGGGGTCAATAAGTACTGAAAATGTCATGTGGAGATAGGCTCATATTATCATATGTGGTGGCCATGCTCCAAAGTGAATTTTAATGGCAAAAATACAGACAAAAATGCAAGAGATATTGGAGATACATTATACTTTTATTCCAGAAATATATTTACTTAATATGACTTCCTTTCTGGGTAAAGAGAGAGAGTATAAGTATTGGAGAACAGTCCCATATTTAGTGACAGCAGCAAGAGTGCTACTGGCAAAAAATTGGAAATTGGAGTATATGGCCACTATAGAAAACTGGTTACCAAAAAAAAAAAAAAAAAAAAAAAAAAAATAAAATAAAAAAAAAAGGAATTAAGAGAGATGGATAAGATAACAGCATTAATTAATAAAAGATCAGCAAAAAAATTTAGGAAAAAATGGAATCAAATTTTAAAATATTTGAACAAAGTTTGGGATATAAAGGAAAAATTGTTATAAAGATCTGTAAGAAAGAAAGATTTGCCAAAAAATCTATGATAAAAAATAAGAAATGAAACATTGGATCTTAATTAAATAGACATGAGCGAAGAGTAACTATTTAGATATTCTTATTTAACAAAAAGGTTTGTCAAGGGTGCAGTTGAAACTGAAAGATAATTAAAATGGGAATTATCAAGTATAAGGAAGCACATGAAAATGTAACTAATGTATACTTTTTCTTTTGGTGGAAAGACAGATATGAAAGGTGTAAATGGAGAATATTACAAATTATGTAAAGCATGGGAAAGAATGTATTAATCTGATTTTAAATTTAATAAAGAAAATATATATTTTAAAAAAGTTCTGTAGTTGATTTTGGTTTGGTTTTGGCAGCTGACCATGTCTAGGAGTTTTGAGGGATCAAATTCCACTCACTTGCTTGAAATCCAGTATCGCAGGTAATCCAACTTATCCCAGCTATATTCACAGTTTGAAAGCTTTTTGAAAGCAAATAAAATTGATTGTCTAATAGTTTTTTCTGAACAAAAGCCCCCCGTAAGCTCCTTAAAGAAAAAAAGTGCAAAAGAAAAAAGAGAAAAATTTAAAAAACCCTCACACAACGTCCCCAACCCATCTTATCCCCTGTGCTCTAAGTTTTTATTGACCACCCCCAGTGACTCACAGTTTATTTTTTTTAAAAAAAACTCACTCAGTCAAAATGGCTGCCAGCTTTCTCTCTTCTCCCTGTGCAGGGACTAGCCTGGAAAGCCTCTCACAGCAGTTATATAGAGCTAGATTGATAGCTCTGCACCCCCCCCGTGTGACTCACAAAAGTGACTCACCGTTTAATTTTTTTAAAAAACCCTCCAAGTCAAAATGGCCACCCAGAAACATCTTTCCTTCTTCTCCTTGTGCAGGGACTGGCCTGGAAGGCCTTTGGCAGCAGTTATACAGAGCTCAGCTGCTAGATCTTGCCCCCCCCCCCACCAGTGACTCACAGTTAAAAACCCCAAACTCTCCAAGTCAAAATGGCTGCCTAGGAACAGTTTTCCTTCTTCCTGTGCAGGGACTGGCCTGAAAAGCCTCTGGCAGCAGTTATCTAGAGCTCGGCTGCTAGCTCCACCTCTCTAGTGACTCACAGAAGTGACTCTTGATCTATAGTAGTCCCTTTGTACCTGTGCACAAGTTACTGAACAGTTGTGATCAGTGTTCTGACCCTATTTCTGCCACCTTTTACTTTTGCTTCCCATCTGTCTTTAACTGCTTGAAGAGTTTCATCTGTCATCCAATGAGATCTTTCTTTCTTTCTGGCTACAGATAGTGTCTTTGTGCATTTCTTCCTGTCAACGTACCTAGTTTTAGTGTATAGTTCTTCTAGCTCTCAGTCAATTAGACACAATAGTGCAATTTTTTTCGCATTAACTTAAAAACCTACAGGGATGTTCTTCACTTTGTATTTCATCACGAGGTTGATTTAGTGTTCTTCTTTAGCTTTACTCTAATTTTTTTATATTAGCAGTTCATGGTCTGTGCCACAATCTGCTTTTTGCAGAGGGAATGGAACACCTTCATTTTCTTCTATTAATAATTTAGTCATTTTGATTTCTATATTGGCCGTCAGGTGATGTCATTATACGCAGTCATCTTCTTGGTTATTTGAAGAACAAGCTGTTAGCCTCACAAAATTCAATCAGTCATTATCCTGTCTCATTTTTAGATTTTAGGCCATATTCTCCAATAATATTTGTTATGCTGTCTCTTACATTTGTATTCCAGTTGCCTATGATTATCAACATGTCCTGTTTTACTATGTGATCAATTTCCTTCTGGACTCCAGCACATAATCTTTCAGTTTCTTCCTCTTCTGTGCCTATAGTTGGAGCATAAATGTGGATTATGATTATATTGATGGGTTTTCTCTAAAGGCTTACTGATATAATTCAGAATGCAAAGGAATCTTTTAGCACCTTTGAGATTAACTGAACAAAAAACATTGTAGCGCACGCTTTTGTAGACTTGGTCTACTTCCTCAGATGCATGGAATGAACTGCTGTCCAGGTAGGACCAATACTCAGACTGTATGAATAGTCACAGAAATGCAAAACATGTGGGTATGGTGATGATGTGGGTATGTTTGGTGCAGGAGGTAAGATATTGCCTAAGGTCAGGGTGGGTGGATGACCATATGAATGGTGGAAGGAATTCTGGGATGTGGTGTGTGTTAGCTGGAAACCAGAATGAGATATAATAACCTGGCCAAGAGCCTCTTCTTGAGAATTATAACCAGAGTTATAGTGTGTGTAGTGTGTATTGTTGATAGATTGGTGTTTGTGGATATATTCAGCTGTTTTTCTTTCCAATCTTCCTTTGTATTCTTTTTTCCATTACAACTGTCCTGAGATTGAATGCCTTGGAAGACTGAAGTGTTCTGCAACAGGTTTTTGTCTATTCCCATAACTAATATCTGATTTGTGCCCATTTATCTTTTGGCACATAGACTGGCCTGTTTGCCCAATGTAGACTGCAGTCTGTGCATAAGAGGAGAAATGGATGTAAATTCCCAGCCTATACACAGGGGAGGGCTTGGCAGCAACCAAGATGAAGCACTCAGTTGCTGACAATCTCTGACCTGTGTGTGTGCATGTGCATCAGGAGACTTCAAAAACACATTTTAAACAGTAAATCAGCAGATAGTCAGGAAAGGAAAATAAACATGTAGACTTCCCACCCTTACTCATGATCACTCACTGGGATCTTAAGTGGGAAAGGAATTGGATGGGGGAGGCAACCAGAGAGAGAGCAAGCTGACAAGATTGACAGGTAAAAAATAATGCTATTGATTGATAAATTTTGTCATAACGGGAAGAGAAAAAAAAGGCATCCCTTTTTGTACCAATTTGAATCTGAACACAGGAAATGTATTATTTATTTTGAGTAGGTGTGGTAATAATGGGGTCACTGCATGGTAACTGGCAGACCTGGAAAATGTGAGGCGAAGCTGAATTTCTTTTGCCAGTGTAGATAACCCCTTATATTACACTACAAATATCTACGATGTTAAGCTAATATATATTAATGGTCTGTTTCCTTTCTTTTACCCATTTATATCCCATATTTTAGGACATTTTTTCTATATTCTTAGCATAGCAAAGCTAGAAAAGATTAATTATGGCTAATTATTTCTGGTGTGACTGATAAGTGAACATATTTTGTGTACATTTTTATTTTTGATAAATATGTCAGAGGCATTTAATGACTTCCCATCTGCTCCTGCAGTGTATAATTCTCTCTGTATTCACATGCACAAGCCTGTCAACAGAGGATAACGCTTCAAGTGTTTGAAAAGGTGGGCTCTCTCACTGCTGCCACCAAAAAAGAAAAAAGAAAAGAAAAGAAAAGGTGGGCTCTAGTTCACTTTATGTATTCCACAATAAATCTGTTCATCTTTGAGATGCCACATGATCCTATGTTGTTTTAATGGAATACACTATTGATCACAAACCCTTCTGCTTGTATGGGTGGAACATTTAGCCAAATAATATTAAAATAAACAAGCTAATTAAAGGTTAAGTCAACATATTCATTCAATTAAAGGATGAAGTCGAATAGTTCTATAATAAACTCTCTTACAACCTCTTAAGACAAGCATGCTATTCACTAATACATTTATAAGGATAAGGGATTGTGTAACAAACCATTTGTAACATCTGTACTCCTTTTCTTTTTCAGTGATCCTCTCTTTGACCTCTTTGGTACAGTCATCAGCCTAGATCTGCTATTTGCAGTTCATTTTCCAGATCTAATGGGAGGACACTAAGGAACCTTTACTGAGCCGGGATCCTATAGTGAGGAGCAGTTCTGCCCTGCAGGTCCAATTCAGACCTTGCAGGGGCTGTGGGATAGTCTCCACTAAGTCCAGTGGTGGTGCTGCTCTTATTTGTCAAGGCTTGTGAAGCAGAGATTGAATTGTCTGTCTTTACTCTTGTCTTTCCTGTGAGGGGAGAACAAAGGACACCTAGTTGGCACATTGGAAGCTAATGCAGCTTCAACCTTCAGCACACTCTGGAAGTAGTGACAATTCCCAGATTGGTTCCCATCTTGTCTCTTCTGAATAGGGAACATGAGTGGAGAGTGACATTAGCTTCTTGGCCAAAGTGCCCTCTGGAGAAACCTGGCCAGTGCTTCAGTCATGGAATCAGTGAAGTCAGAGGGCATTTATTTATTTATCAATCAGATTATGCCAAATCCTCTATCGTTTGGTGCATGTGGGTCACAGTGGGCATTTACTCCATCCCTTGGTTTTCTTCCCCTCAAAGCTGTTGACATTCTACTAATAGCAACCTGTTTGTAGGAGTTGAGATATATGATCTTCTGGGACTCTGTAAAGGTATGAGAAGAATGATCAAATCATGAAATTGGGAGAATAACAGTTAACCAGTGAAACAATCTTTTTATTCCATTATTATGTTCAATTAAGTCTTGAGAATGGCATAAATATCATGCTTTTCCAAGTTGACAAGTAAAGGAAGTTTGTTGGAGGAAAAACAACAGTGGGGTTGTGACATCTTAAAAGGTTAACAAATAGCATTGTGAATTAGAGAACATTTCATCAGATAATTATGTGATTGCTGCCAAAATGCCTCTGCGATGTAGGTTATACAGGATTTGTAAATAATTTTGTAGCAGTTGTTATGGACTTTCCAAGTATTTCAGGCTTCCTGCTTCCTAGATGTGTGTCACTGACATATAAATTGTTCAGCTACAATTATGTAGTACCTGACACTCGTGGATTCAAGCCTCTGCGGATGGCAGGCCTGTGTTCTTCCCATGGCTGTGGCCACAGCAAAATTAGAGACAATGGGACTTCACCATCCAGTTGTCCCCAATGATAGTGCAGCCATGTGCATGCATTGCCACTGGGGACAATGGGGCAGTCCCTAATTGCAGCATAGGTACATGCATGCATTGCCATTGAAGTCCTGTTGTCTCTAATGGCAGCATGGCCACATGCACATGCCATCACTGGGGACAATGTAACTTGAACATCCATGGATTTTGATATTTGTGTGCATGTGTGTGGGGGTCCAAAATAGATCCCCTGCAGATACTGTCTTATCACCACCTTAGATGCCTTCAAGAAGGCACTAAAGACGGATCTCTTCCAGCGGGCCTACTCACCTACCCAGATCTTAAATACTCTGCTTCTGATCTGATTGTATGAATGTTAGTGTAAAATGTTAGTTGATGATCCATTATTTCAGTGAATTAATAATAATGTCATGGTTTTAATGATTGTATTTTATATGGAATTGTTTTATTGCTGTAACCCTGCCTCGATCCACATGGAGAGGTGGGAAATAATAATAATAATAATAATAATAATAATAATAATAATAATAACTGAGGGCCAACTATAAAATCTTTTACAAGCATGATTTATGCATAGTAATATAATATTGAAGGCAATGCTCAGGTGACAAGGAGAGCAAGAATAATGTTGCCTTTAGAGGATAGGGTAAAAAGTATCCCTCTTTTCTTCACTTTCCTTATCTAGGAAACCTACCTAGTTCAGTTTAGATGCTGGTCTCCCAGATGATTCAGGCTTCATGTCCCGGAATCCCATCTATCATGATAAATAATGGTCATGGGATCTGGGAAGTCCAAAACCTCTGTAAGATTAAAGGTTGATTGTCACTGGCTTAGGTCTTTATGCAATTTATGTTCTGTATCCATTTTGAGTCTGAATTATTTTTATTCACTGTTTATGAACAGTGCTATACACAATACCAACATAAATACAATGATCAAGATGTATTGGGTATGAGGTATTATAATTTTTCTATCTTAGAATTCACTGGCATAGCTAGTTAAAAGAATGAGGAGCAAGTAGTGGTGAAGACTTTGCTGAAATTTATTGAGAGCTGTGGAGCTCAAGTGGACTAGTTTTGTTAAGCACTCTTACTTCTCAGGTTGAGACACTGACCCTTGCCAAGGAATCCTCTATGGAGATTCTCGCACCCTTAAATCCTGCTGGAAGAGACGTGGGACTGAAAAGACAGAAATGGATATTATCATATCATACCCACGCCCGGGCTGTAGGCAGCCCATATTCTTCTGGGCAGCCCTTCTGCAACCCAGACTTCTGCCGCAGCTTTTTTAAGAATGAGAAAATCTCATTCTTGAAAGAGCTGTGGCAGACGTCCAGGTTGCAGATTGACTACCTGGGAGAATATGGGATGTCTATAGCCCTGGCACAGGTAAGTATGATAATACCTGTTTTTGTCTTTTAGATCCCTCGCATCTCCTGATGGGATTTAAGGGTGTGATAATCTCCAAATCCCAGGCAGGTGGCACAGTGGATAGGTGAATATCCTTCTCCAAAGATGATCCATAGCTTTCCAACTGTTTGTGCTGTCATAGGAACCAGAACACAGAGCTGGCTGGCTGTTGTTGATAGAGATGGCACCATGTTTACCATCTGCAATAACCATTTTTATTGATTAATTGCTGCTGTAGCTACCATTGGGAAGTGTTTTAGCATCACCACAAAGTATGCCCAATTATCAGACCTAACCATTAGACTACAGAGTCTTCGATTTTATTTTATTTCATACAGGTAATGAGCCAGAGAGTGCTAGCACATTGTCTTTGTATCTGTGTTTCCCATTGGGCAACCATGTATACCCATCCTAGTTAACTGTACGTCATCATATATCAGTGCATCCTTCCCCACTCTACATTCTCCCAATCATATGACACAGCATCCTTCCCAAGTCTGGATCTTTTTCTATTACAAGTTCGATAACACCCTGCCACTTTAATACATGTGGACCAAAATATCAAGCTGCAACTAGAGAGAAGAGAAACTGAGCTGTAAGAGATGTGGAGAATGTATGGGTAGCTACCATTTGTGGTTTGAGGAAACTGATATGTTATAAACCATGCAAATAGATTGTGTGTAGGTTGTTTGTAAACTTAAGCACACACATGACTAATGAACCACACAGCTTTAAGAAGAGCAAATGCAGATTGAAAATAAAGTGGTTGTTTGATGACTTCTTTACTGCTCTTTATCTTTATGTAATAGTTTGTATCCTGAAATCTAGTAGACTGATGACTACAGTCTGGAATGTTTATTCTTTGTTGATAGTAAGCCAAGGTGAACTTCATAATCACGAACTTAAACAAATGCCACGCATGCAGTGAGAGAAACTAGCTTCTTCTTCTTCTTCTTCGGATTAAGAGGTATTCACACCAAAATATAAAGACCTTCTCTGACCATTTGTTGTGTTCTTCCTTTTGCTGCAACCATCAACCTGTCTTTGTTGGACTATAGCATACCCTACCCCCAATAAGGTACAGTTGGCTCTCTAGAGATCGCCTGTCTCAGTAGTCACTACTTTTTATCTTGGGGTGGGGGAGTTAGAGATTATACTTGATTGAATTTTACAAACTTCTCATTTAACGGACCCTACTTTAAAATTACATAGTATTGGAGTTTGATAAAGTAAGAATCTTAATGAGCATTTTAGCAATATGAAGGTTGCATACAAGCATGTTAATTATAGCTTTTCTCTAATTTGCTTTGATGGATATGACAGTGATGGCCAAGGAAACTTGTACATAAGGAATATTAAATTATTACTTGATAAAATGACTTGAGAAATCTATTTTGAATGATCACTTATATTTTTGTGATTTTTTAAAAATGCAAATGATGGTAAAGTCAGCCTTTGGATTTCTGAAAATCTTGAGTTTTGATCATTCTCAGTTTGGATTTTGAACATCAGTTTTAATTTCTTTATTTTTTTTTTAAAATAATGGACAAAATAATCCTATCAAATATTTTCCTATCATATTTTTGATATGATAATTTTAATTACAATCATTTTATGTTAATCAATGGAAAAGCTACCAATGATTTTATTGGAGTAGGATCATAGTCGGGGAGAGCAACTAGCCATCTCTACACTGTGCAATATAAACATTACTAAAAGAAATTTTGGCTTTAGACACTATTTTGGTACTTTAGAAATAATACAATTTTAAAGATAAAAATATCACTTTCATTCTTCAAATATTGACCAGTTAAACATCTTGACAAAACGTATATCCAAGTAAAATTTCTTAAGAGACCATTTAAAATGATCTAATAGCCCATTTGTAAGAATATTTCTGGGGAAATAGTGATCATGATCTGGAAAAGTTGATAACACAAGTGTCTCTCAGAGAAGAACATAAAAACTGATTCTCTTCAGCCTCTGGGAATAGAAAAGCAACTTAGTAGTTCCATGATCTGAACTTGTAATTAAAAGAATCAGATGTTGGTTGAATAGCTCTGGCATATATAGATAACAGAAATCTAGTGAGACAGCTAACTTAGAGAGTTATAGATTCAAAGAATCATAGAGTTGGAAGGGGCCTCATGGGTCATGGAGTCCATTGATCCATCGCTTCTTTAGGAAAGATCTGATATGCACATAGATGGAACTACTGCAAAAAATACAGACTCATGTGTATGTAGATTTGCTTTTGCACCATACTACTCTGTAACTTTTGATGAATATGAATACATTTGCAGTTCAGACACTAGTCAATCAGTGTTGAAGTTTGAAGTGTGTCATCTAATTTATATAGAGAAACACTTGGAATATATCTGATCTTTCACACTTTCTTATTTCCTGCTTTTTCTGTTTCATCCTCTTTAATAGTTCAGTGTTGGGCTTGTCCTACCATCATCTTATGTTTTATTGGTATTTAGATTTCTAAGTAGTACAATAAAAGAAAACTAAGAGAGAACAGTTTGAAAAGAGAGAATGACAGGTTTTACTGTTATTAAGAGTTTTTTTTTTTGTTTTGTTTACTGGTGTTTAGATTTTTTTTATCATTAGAAGAGGAAAAGGAAACCAAAATGAAAATAGTATGGAAAGAAAGGAGGGCAGGAGAGCAAGAGAGAGAATCAGAGTTGAGTGGAAGGAAAGGAATGAATAGATTTCATTTCTTTAACCCAACTGTTATTACCAACTAAGAAAGACCCATTGAGAACACTTGCTGCACCTGCATTGCAGAAATAATGCAGTTTGATGCCACGTCGGGATTTGTAGTTTGTTGTTACAACAAAGTACTCTGACAAAGCCTAAATATTTCATCAATCTACAAATTCCAAAATTCCGTAGTATTGAGCCATGGCAGTTAAAACGATGTTAAACTGCATTATTTCTGCAGTGAAGATTAGAGAGAATTCTGTTGATTCATTAAGACTGTTCCAGTTGGGACTGACAGCTGGATTTAAACCTTGTTAATGCCAGTTTGAGTTGATTCACTGAATCAATGAAACTTACATAAAGTGTTGAATTACCAAATGCTAAGGTATTATATGAATCTAATCTAGATGGGATTAACAAATGGATTTAGTCCTTAGTATCAAAAGGAAGAAAAAATGTTGCTCTGTTTTTTAAAACAATTTTATTAAGTCACCTTTTTACTGTAAGAATTTGAAAATATAACTTACTTGTTTTAAACACTTGTATAGCTTTCTTCCAGCACTTTAGTTATGACTATTTCTTCAGGAGTTTCAAAACAGTGATCCAGACCCATAGATTTCCAGGTAAAAGTTTGCATGGATAAATCCACTGAATAAATAGTTGATGCATATACTTTTGTCAGCATTATTTAAATACCAAACTGAACCATATCAATAAGAGACCGAGTATAGACTCCAAAGAGAGAAGTAGGAGGTACTGATTGCTAACTGCAATTTTTGTTCATTTGCTCACCATTTCTCTTGTAGTAAGCAAGTAAAAACAACTATTTGTAGTTATAAGCAGTTAGATAAGTAATAGAGTGGATCTAAAGTTACATTAATGTGTGCAGAGGGCTTCATTGAAAGCCTGCTTTATATCTTATGTTGCATTGTTGTATTACAGCAATAAAACCAATGCAAAAGATATTCTTCCACTTGAGGAAGAGCTTACACAACATCCCATATAAGAGGAAGAATCTATACAACCTACATATAGTATCACTGACTTGACCTATTGTGCAAACTCTTGTATGTTTGTGGAACAGTAGTACTCCCGTTTACAGTTCTTTGGATTCAAACCAATATTAATAAATGCTTAGAAATGATAACTGGAACCATTGTAATAACACAAATAAAGGAACTAAATGATCTGTTTGCTTTCTGCAGCAATGTCTCCTTTGATGGCACTTTTAGTCCTGGCTACTGGTTTACATCAATCTGTTGGAAATGAGGTATGGCTGGGTGTGTCAAATTTGAAATTCATTTCAACCTGTCCCTTCAACCAACCAGGATTTCACTGCTGCACCTTCAATACAATGTCTTGGGATTATGAATAAAGGATGATACATAAGAGTAAAATATACACACCCTTTTTACTGACATTATCTACTGGGTGTAGGCACACATATGCTCATCCTGTGGATAAGGAAATAATGTGGATAAGGAAATAATGCCATTGTGATTTATACTCTGGAAGACCTACAATCTAAGGAGATTTTCAGTGACTCCCATGAGCACTACATTGACATGGAAATAAATTGTGAGAGCCAAGTGATTATGCTGGTTTGTATCCATGCCCTCAAAAAAAATAGAGTGAAATTTTATCAAGGATATATCACATCCAAAACTATAACTATGATGGTTTAATAATGTTAAGGGATTGGAATGGAGTAATTGATTCAAAAATTGATAGATTATCAGGAAACAAAATACCTGAATCTCAAGGGACATTACCTAAATCTTTCTTTGAACTGTTGGGAGAATATGATTTAATTGATATTTGGAGATGTAAACATAGCACCATGAAGATTTTTACATATTTTTAAGACAGGCACAAGTCCCTCTCCCATATAGACTTATTTTTGTTATTTAAGAATTACACGCAAAAGATTATTAAAACAGACATCACAGTGAGAACTCTATCTGATCACTCCTCAATTTGGCTTAAATTAAATATGGGAAAGAAAGATTTTAGATAGTGTCTGAATGAAAACCTGCTGTTAAAAGAAAACATTCTCGTTAAGGCCAGGCAACAAATGAAGTGGTACTTTAATGAAAATATAGGAAATGGAACTGACAATACAACTGTTTGGGGATGCTGGGAACATAGAAGAGAAAAAGAAAAAAAGAAGAAATAAAAGAAAGAATAATAAAGAAAATTAAAAAAGTGCAAGAACTACAGGAAAACCCCACTGATAAACGTCAAATGAGGGAAATAAAATTACTAAAAAAAGCTCTTTCTTGAACTATCAGAGGAATTGGCCAAAAAATGTTTGCTTGTCAGTATTATTTCCAACATGCAAATAAAGCGAGTAAATGGTTAGCTCACAGAATAAGGAAAAGTAAAGAGAAAAATACAGTAAATAAATTACAAATGGGAGATAAAGTATACACTACACAAATAAAAATTAAGAACACTTTTATTATGAGTTTTAAGAATATACAGTGGAAATAATGGACAATAAAAATAAAACAATTGTTAGACAAATCAAACATTTCGCCACTGGATAATGAGAAAAGGGAAAAGCTTAACCAACTGATCTCAATGGTGAAAATTGTAAAAAAAACCCAACCCATTAAAAAAAAAGTAAACTGAGAAATGTTCTAGGCCTGGACTGCTTACCAGCAGTATTTTACAAAGTATTTCAAGATGGGATATCCATCCCATTGAAGGAACTTCTGAATAGGACAAGAAAGAAGATTGAGATTGAATGTGCCCAAAGAATTATAGGTTATTAATTCAAATGATAAGATCTTAAGAATATTAGCAAAAGATTAAAGAAGATACTTGTGGATACGATTCACATAGATCAGTGTGGGTTCTTACCAAGGAGATATCTTAGCAACAATATCAGAAACATTTTAAAATTAATAGAATGCCATGAGAAACATAATAAAAAAACTTGCTTTGATCATTGTGGACATTGAGAAAGCTTTTGATAATGTTTCATGGGATTTGTTGCAAGAAACTTTGAATTATATGAAGGTGAGGGAGAGATTTATTGAATGGATTCAGGTGGTTTATTGCAATCAAAGTGCCCAGATATTAGTCAATGGTGAGAGAACAAAGCCTATTAAAATTCAGAAAGGAATGAGGCAGGGTGTCCTCTTTATTATTTTTGATTATACTAGATATGTTGTTAACAAACTTCAGGGGAGACTAAAAGATAAAAGATAAAGATAAATGATATCTTAGATAAATGTGAAGAGTTCAGTGAAATATTGGGGTTAAAAATTAATAAGGCAAATGTTTGTTTTCTTATAGGATTTCTGCCTTAGTTTTGCTTTTAAAGTCCTTAAGATTTTCTTCCCATAAGCTCAGCTCCATGTGAAAGTTTGTAGATTAGTGTTTTTGATTTAGAATGGGCACAATCTGTTTTTTATTACTCTTAATGGACGCCATATACATATATATTTGTGTGTGGTGTGTGTGTGTGTGTGTGCATCTCATTTTTTTGTGTTTGTGACAGGAAAATATGGGTGTTGATTTCATTACAGAAAGATGCTACAGCTTTTGCAGCATTGTCGACTGATTTGCCAGAGGTACAAAAGGAAGTGGTTCACAAGCACAATAGTCTCAGGAGGCAGGTGGACCCAAGTGCTTCTAACATGCTGAAAATGGTAAGAATGTGTACAATATTTTGCTGGCATTTCAGTTTCTTTGGTCCTCCAGCTTTACCATGAATTTTGCTATATTTTCCAAGCTATGGAGGATTCTCCAGAAAGTTGTTTTTAGAAGACTAATACTGATTATAGCACAAAGGGCAAAAATAATAATAGGTTTTTTAAAAAAAGAAACAAGAGAATGAAGTTATCCATTCTGAAGTTATAATCCTATTGTGACATGTTTGCCTTATTTGCATTAGTTATTAGGGAAAGGATATAAATTCCAACTAATTCATTTATAATGACATACTTTCAAAGTTTGAGAAAAATCAGATGGCATGGTTCTCTTTGAATGGTGTTTCTTGAGACCATAGGTTCGGGATCTCTCCTCATCTCTCAAGTTAATAAATCACTGAGGATGGAGAATAGCATGTCAGAAGTGGGTTTTGCACCCAGCTTTCATGGTAATGGTGCCAAAGAGGAAAAAAAAATATAATGATTAGAGTGATCAAGGCATTTAATACACACTATTTCTCTGCACACTTTGTGATAACTGTATAAAAAAAGATCTGTATCACGATCTTCACCTCTTTCATTTGTGGTTATGAGGCTAAGGGATCATGGTTTGCTAAGGAGTACATTACAAAAAATAGCCACACAGGGTGTCACCCAGTACAGTGAAATAGGGCTTCTGGGGGGCGGGCTATCTAGGCGTGGCATGCACTCCTTCTCCCTGTGCTGCTCTGTACTTTTCCCGATGAGGAAAATGGCGGGACAGAATGAGGGGGAGTAAACATGGGGATGATGCATGAGGAGAGCAGGGACTGCACTGGGGGAGTGCATGCAGGGGTCAGAGTTGGGGCATGTGGCAGGAGCATGCATGCGGATGGCACAGTGGACAGTGAGTGTGGGGATGGCATTGAGGAAGTGTGGGGACAGAATGGAGGGAAAGCATGAGGGAAAAGGCCTGACTTGGTGTCACCCCTCTTTTGCAGGGTGTCACCTGATGTGAGCTGTGATGGGAAACTGATTATATTTTCCCTGCAAGATGTTAAAATGTGGTTGGATTTTTTTTCTTGGGCGCCATTGAACGTGTGGGTTCAAGCTGGCTGTGGTTCATTTAAAAAGAACAAGTCATTCACAAATGTTAAACATACTTGCAACCAGACATATTGCTATTTCTTTCAAGGAATGGAATGTGGAAGCTGCAGAAAATGCCAAGTACTGGGCTGAACACTGTGTATACTCTCATAGCCCTGAATACAGAAGAACATTAGAAGGTAAGTTATATGGGAGTACTCTCCAGAAGTATTCCTCTTTGTGTGTGTGAATTTGTGCCTTCATGTCACCTGTTGACTTATGGCAACCCCATGAATATAGAGTTTTCTTAGGTAAGGAAGTCTCTTGTACTCTACAGCATCAGGTGTTCATTTCTAGTCTCCCACCCAAGAACTAAATGACCCTGCTTAGCTTCCAAGATAGATGGGATCTAGTGCTTTGAAAAACAGTGCCTGCAGCCTAACAACTTATGGGAAGCAGTTCTTCCCATGATCCTTAATAAAAATAGTAACAGCACCTGCTCCAGTTACACTGAGATAGCCATTACACTTTTGAGCATGTAATTCTTTCCAGAAAATAGATGTAATTGAGCTGGTGGATCAAGAAGAACATAATTTGCACATGGTTTAACAAAAAGAATATCATGCGAGAGGCAGGACACACAGTATGACATAGTAGTTCAAGTGTCAGACTACGGGCTGAAGTAGATGAGCAGCTTGGAGTGCCTTCTGGCCGCTCCAGCCACAAGTGACCACTGATCTGAGCAGGACCATGGCAACTGGATGCTCCAGTCCAGAGGCCAGCTGCTGCCACCATCTGGAACAGACCACTGGCAAGGAGTGGGTTTTTTCCTCTCCTTTTGTGTCCGAGTTTGGGCTTCCAGATGATCTGGGTGCATGTGTGTCATCTGCACACCATGCCCCAGAAGTGGCCTGCACACCATGCCTGTCTGTTTTGGGCCTAGGACTGAGGTTCAAATCCACTTACATCTCAAATTTATCCAAGCTACTGGGGTGATCATGCATCAGTCATTCATTGTTTCTATGACCAACCTATCTTGCAGGAAGATGATGGGAATGAAATTGTTGTGGTGAGGGAAGCCATACACTAATACAGTGCACCCGCGCCATACATGAGCATACCTTAAGCGGCTTCCAGCATACACTGGAAGCTGCACTGGAAAAAGCAGAGCCTTGCCCCAGAAAGCATAATGGGCGCGTGTCCATGGAGTGCACACGCCACCGCACCACCATGAACATGAGCCCTATTGCTTTAATGGGGATCGAGTATACACAGAATTTCCCTTACGCGGGGGTGTGTGTCCAGAACAGATCCCCATATAAGGGAAGGGACAACTGTATAAACAAGGATAGTTTGACTGACTGCTCAGCTATCACCTTTCTTTCTGTTTGCTCCAGGTACTTTCTGAAGCTCAAATATGGCCATCTAACAGTTAAATTAAATTAAAAATGCCCTGGACTAGTCTCATTTAACATCTTTAAATATGATCAACTAATATTTATTTCTCTTTCTCTTTTACTCTTTTTAAGATGGCATGTTATGTGGTGAAAATCTCTTTTATTCAAGTGTTCCTGTATCTTGGTCAGAGGCAATACAAGCCTGGTTTGATGAGAGAGAGGACTTTGTATTTGGAGAAGGACCAACGTATCGGAATGCAGTGATTGGGCATTATACCCAGGTATGTAAATATTTTAGAGCCAGCATGGTATATTTGTTTGTGTGTTGGATTACAAAGCTGGAGAACGGGTTTTCAACCTCCACTCAGCAATGAAAACTCACTGAGTGATGCTGGAGAAGTCACACTTTCCCAGATTCTGAGAAAAGCAAAGATAAATCCATTCTGAATAGATCTTGCCAAGAAAAAGCTGTGGCCTTAGGGGTGCCACAAGTCTGAAATGACTTAAGGCACACAAAACACACACACACCTACACACACCTACACACACGCACATCATGTAAATATTCTACAGAGGTAGCATACAGCAAATTATATCTCATTATGCCATGTTCATAAAACCTGTACTGATTCAACTCTGAGTTTATCACACAGGGCTTTAATCCTGTGCTAGGCAAGGGATGGTTACTATCATACAGCTTTGTCCCTGGGTAGTATTCATTCCATGCACGATCTGGAGTTATCCCTTATCTTTGTGGATGAAGAATCAGTTGAAAGAGATTATCTGAAACTGTAAAAGCAATTCTCATTGGTCTCAATAGAATACTGTTGTAAATTGGCCGTAATATAGGTCATTTTTGGGGAGGTGCTGATGGCCAGAGTCTGATCCTCACTCCAGATGTTGGATTCAGTAGGGCTGTTTAGCCTGCAGACTTCCCTCAGGGTACACACTAACTAGATTCTGTACAAGTGAATAGCTGCCACTCACACTTTATTGAACAAAAGTTAATATTTATATTTATTTATTTATTTTATTTACATTATTTATACTCCACCCTTCAGCCCTAATGGCTCTCAGAGCGGCTTACAATTATTATTTTTAATAAGACGGTTCCCTGCCCTCAAGCTTACAATCTAAAAGACAAGACACAAAAGGAGAAGGGAATAGTGGTGGGGAAGGGGATGAGGTCCAGTGGTTCTTCTCTCCCTCTGATGCCTGGACCAAGGCAGATGGACTAGAGGGAGGGCTCTTCTTCTTCAGGCTAGCCCTGGTGGAGCTGGACCAGCCTGCCTATTAATTCCCTCGCAGGCCAAAGGATGACAGTTATGGAGGGAGGAGCCTCTATCTTCAGGCTAGCCCAGCCTATTCTCTCCCTCACAGGCCGAAAGATGACAGTTAAGGAGGGAAGAGCCTCTATCTTCAGGCTAGCTCTGATGGAGCTGGTCCAGCCTATTCACTCCCTCACAGGTCGAAGGATGACAGTTATGGAGGGAGGAGCCTCTATCGTCAGGTTAGCCCTGGACTAGTGGCTGGACTGAGAATCTTCATAGAAGAACAATGTGCAAACCCTTACTCCTCTGATCAGCATTGGGCTGGCTTTCTGTTATGTAGATTTTCTATGGTGAGGAAGCAGATACTGTGGTCCCCCTGAGATAATCTTGGGTAATAACACATAATTTATCCATTATTTTGTGAGAAAAGATTAGGGTGTGGAAAAGAGCAGACTCACATCTAAGCATTCAAGTGGGCAAAATTCTCACTCATAAACAAACAAAGAAAAAAGGTGTCCTGAGAACAAAATGTCGAAAGATAACTGAAATAAAACAAAGAACAAACTCTTATCTTGGGTCGAAACCCTAAAAATAAGGAAAAGGAGAGAGAAACAGAAGACAAGAGAAAGGAGAGGCAGGGACTAGAAATGAAAGGCCTGGGAAAGGGGGTATATTTTCTAAATAACGTTTTAAAAAAAGATGCAAAGAGGAACTTGTGGGAGGGGGATCAGAAAGAACCAAAGAGATGTGTGTGTGTGCCTTCAAGTTGCATGTGGACTTATGGTCACCTCATGAATTTCATAGAGTCTTCTTAGCCAAGAAATACTCAGAGATGGTTTTGCCAGGATTTGTTGCACAACATCTGGAGAACCACAAGTCTTTAACACTAGAATAATTCAATGCCTTTGCTGTAGAGAAACAACAGTAGATCTTACAGAACTTTAAAGACAAATACATTTTTGTGCTTTGTTGGGTTCTAACCAACTTCATCAGGTGCATGACTGTTAATCTTTCAAGTTTCACAAGACTATTGTTTTGCTGAAACAGACTAAAACAGTTGCCCTACCACTTCAACATTTTTGCAATACAGATACCTGACCTACTCAATAATGCATAAAGAAACTAGGTGAATATTGTGGGGAGCTTAATAAGATTTATTTTCTCATTTACAGCTAGTTTGGTACAAATCCTACATGATTGCTTGTGCAGTTTCGTACTGTGACCACAAGATATATAAATACTTCTACGTTTGCCAATACTGTCCTGCGTATGTATAACAGATATTCTTTTTATACAATTCCTCCTTCTAAAATCATGAAATATTTTTTTCTGATATAACCTTTGAATTTGTAAGTTCTGATTTATAAAAGGATTAACCAGGACAGTAGTATCCTGTTTTGGGATGAAAGAGAATAGTTGTTGTTGGTGGTGGTGGTGGGAGGGTAGAAAAACAAATTATGTTTAACAGTATAGAAGGCTGTTTAGTCCAGAGAAAATAATTCTTAAGAAATGAAATCATTATCAAATGAGTTGACTCTAATGAGCTGATGATTTGATTTAAATCTTATGCTAAGAAATTCTTCAAGTTCCTATTCTTGAAGAGTGCTTTTCATATAGAAGAGGGCACCAATGACCATAGTTGATATACTTGGGGTCATGCACAGGCAACTGTTCCATTTCTGGGCCATTTCTACCACCTTCATCAGATGGACAAAAGAAATATAGAAACTCTATAGCAATCTACCCACCCCAAAATTATCATGTTGGGCTTGATAATTATGGCCTGTTACAGACAACCAAAATAAAGCTGCTTCGAGTCTCTTTGGAGGTATGCTATTTAAATGATGCATGGGTCCTAAGAGTCCGGAGGTCGCGCCAAAGCCACACTCTATTCCTAAGCACTGGAGTGAAGCTTTGGTGCAGCTTCTGGATTCTTAGGATGCATGCATCATTTAAACAGCATACCTCCAAAGAGACCTGAAGCAGCTTTATTTTGGCAGTCTGTAACAGGCCTATATGTCTCAAAGCTGGGAAAAAACATCCACCGAATGTACTTGATAGGGAGTTCCAGAGTGTGGGAACAAACTTTAAGAAAGCCCTCTTTTGTCATTCCTACCTCTGAAGGATTTGCATTTATGAGAACATAACCTAACCAGAGGATAAACTTGTTTGCTTTATTAAGTTCCTTAGTGTCATGCCCAAACACATTCTCTGGAACTATGCCTGAAACGTGAAATGAATAAACCTGCTCTTGTAAGATGATATTTTATATGTCATCATGGCCTATTTAGAGTTTCCAAAAACAAACAAACAAAAAACAAACAAAGCAAAAAAACAAAACAAAAACAACACAATTTCTGTTTACATACAGTTCTGGGAAGGAGGGAGGACTGCTGATAATAGGGATGTCAGGAGAGTGTGAAACTCTGCCTTCAGTTCTAAGTACTTGGGAGACAAAGTTATGGATTCATTGATGTGCATCATTCATACCCCCTGAACTTCAAACATGTGATTCTCTGCCTGTATACAGAACATTTTAGAATAAAGGGGAAATTATTTAAGATGTTCTTTTTATTGTTTAAAAAATTTCAGGGGAAATGTACTAGGAATTCATTATTATTCCCCATATAAGGAAGGAGAGCCATGTGGTGACTGTCCCAGCAAATGTGATGATGGACTGTGCAGTAAGTATAGACAATCCTGCTTCAATTATTTTTTTAAAGGATTTGCGATGTTCAGCTAGTGGATTGTAGTCAGGCACAAGGATGATGGTGGTGGTGCATGCAGAGCCTGCCTTTTCTCTTATATTGGGATTTAAAACAGCTTACAATAATAAAAACAAATACAGATTAAAATATATAAAAAGCATCAGTAAAACATATACAGTGGTACCCCGGGATACGAAAGCACCGCGTTACGAAATTTCGGGATACGAAAAAAATCAATAGGAAAAAACTGTTCCGGGATACGAAGGTTTTTTCGGGTTACGAAAAATTTTTTGGTGCTTTTCGGCGCTTTTTTGCACGAAATCGCGGCTTTTTAGCGCTAGCGGCTATGACTTTTTCGGGTTGCGAAATCTTTCGGGTTACGAACGCCGCGGCGGAACGAATTAATTTCGTAACCCGGGGTACCACTGTAAAAGTTATTTTTATAATGCCATTGAATAATCTATGGAATTAAATCCATTTAAAAATCCATTAAGAGACAGAACATAAAAAATGAATGGAATATCACACTATTATGGTCATCAGTGCTAGGTCATAGGAAGGACTGTAGTTCAGTGATAAGGTTTGTTTTATAAGATCTCAGGATCAGTCATTACCTTCTCCAGCCCAAAGCCTAGCAGGCAGCTAGACTGACAAATAAAGCTTCCTGTCTGAAACAAAGGCCTGTTACAGACAGCCAAAATAAAGCTGCTTGGAGTCTCAGTGGAGGTATGGTGTTTCAATGATGCATGCGTCCTAAGAGTCCAGAAGTCGCACCAAAGCCACGCTCCAGCCCTAAGGACTGGAGCGTGGCTTTGGTGTGGCTTCTGGACTTTTAGGACGCATGCATCATTGAAATACCATACCTCCACTGTGACTTGAAGCAGCTTTATTTTGGTTGTCTGTAACAGGCCAAAGCTTTGGGTCTGAAACATCTTTCTGCATTCCTATCAGACATTTTATGCTGAAATGGGTGGCACATTCCTGGTCCTATATCAAAAGGGGGAAACACCCATATAGTCTGAAAACAGACCAGATTTCCAACATATCATATTTTTTGTATTAGTAGTTGTTTTATTTACTTATATTCCACCTTACTCCCAATATAGGGACTCAAAGTGGCACACAACACATCTAAAGCAATGCAATTTAAAATGATACCTGAACTTTAAAATGTATAAATACAAAAATAAAAAAGGTTAAAATGAATGTATTAGAATGTAGAATGTATTCGAAACTGAATTAAATCTGAATTACACAACATTTAAACCCTTGTCAGTCTGAAAAAGCCTGACAGCACAAAAATGTTTTCATCTGCTGCCAAAAGGCAAGCAGATATAGGGCCATCCTGACCTCTCTAGAGAGGGAGTTCCAGAGCCTGAGAGGAGCCATCAAGAAGGCCCTGTCTCTTTTTCTCACCAAACATCCCTGAGTAGGCTTGCCATATCCCGCCAGGGGGCGGGACTTTCCCGGTTTGGGGCAGGTCTGCCGGTCCCGCCCCGTTTGGCCCGCCCCCGGGCCACCACACCACCCACGCGACCGACACCAGGCGGGAAAGGAGTCTCGCCTCCGTTCCCTGCTTGGCCTCCTCCGCCGGTGAGGGAGGCGGCCTGGCTCGCTCCCTCCTTCCTCTTTCCTGCTGTGGAGGCTTGGGCCTCCCACCAGAGGACAGAGGCACCAGGAAAGGGAGTGGGGGCTGCCCGCGATTGTGGCGTCGCGGCAACGCGGCTCCCTCCTTCCCGGCCTCTATGGAGGCCCAAGCCTCTACCGAGGCCGAGAAAGGGAGTGGGGGCCGGGAGGAGGCTGCTTCCCACCATGGTGATCGCCGCGATGAGGAGCAGCCCTTGCATCCTTCCTGGCCTGAGAGGAGGCCGAGGCTTCCTCCCAAGCCGGGAAGGAGGAGAAGGACAAGGTTTTAAAATGTAGGACCTTTAAAAAAAAAAGGTCCTACATTTTAAAGCCTTGTCCTACATTTGTCCCGGTTCGGAGCTCCTCAGTTATGGCAACCCTATCCCTGAGAGGGTGGTGGGACAGAGAGTAGGGACTCTCTGGACAGTCTCAGCACTGTAGTGGACTCATAAAGGGAGATACGGTCCTTCAGAAAGCCTGGACCCAAGTCATATAAGGCTTTATAGGTCAAAACCAGCACTTTGAATTGTGCCTGGAAACAGACTGGCAGCCAATGGAATTGTTGTAAAAGGCAGTTGTATGCTCCCTGGTTAAGAATCTGGCTGCAGCTCTTTGGGCCATCTGAAATTTTTGAGCACTTTTCAAAGAGAACATTATAGAAATCCACATAGCATGTAACCAAAGCATTTATCACAGTGGCCAGATCTGACTTTTCCAGGAATGGTCACAGTTGGCGCACAAGCTTTAATTGTACAAGTTGTTGTACCAGCCCTCTTCTGTGGCTCTGCACAATGATAAGAGGAAAGATTTAATAGCAACTTGCACTATATCCTTAGAGAAGGTGTGTAAATGTTGAGTGATGGTTAGTCTTTCCTTGGATGTGCAGACAAGTGTGGAAGTGAGGGGGTTGGTCATTTGCATTTGCTCATGGTAGTAATATTGCTGAAGTTTATGCTCACCTTGTGTGGAATACAACCTTGGTCAGGTTGTAATGCCCAGTTTTGTTATGTTTTTTAATTTTTATAATTGGTAAGTTCTTATCTGTATTAGTAATATGACTGACTGTGCCTCCCAAGTGTTCCAGGAACCTGGAGCCCTGAAATATGTTTGAAAATCTTATTCCTTAGTAATATCCTTTTTGAATTTTGGTGCACAGAACTGGAAGCAGTATTCCAAGTGAGGCCTGAACAAAGTAGAATAGAGTGATACTATTACTTCCCTAGATCACCCACTATATTTCTATTGATGCAGCCTAGAATCACACGGACCTTTTTAGTTGGCACATCACATTGTTGACTCATGTTCAACTTGTAATCTACTAGGACTCCTAGATCTCTTTCACATGCACTTTTATCAAGTCAGATGTTCCCCATCCTATAGCTGTGTATTTAGACACTATGGAAACCATGGTTGGCATCCTTTTCATTACATATGCAAGTGTAAGTCCAATGTATGCCTGCACAAGTCTTTTTTTGGTCACTGTGGAAGATGGCATTCTTTTCCCTTTTCTACAGTGACCAAGGTTCTCCCTTATTCAGCATTTAGCTAGTGCAGCCTCTCCCACAAATCATTCAGTGTCTTGTAAGAGCAAGGAAGGTTGGTGAAGTCCTTACTTTTTATAGACTGTCATTTGTTTATACTCTCCAATCTGCCTGTACATGAACCTAAGTTGTGTTTTAAATTGGAATTTTGTAATTGTGCTGGCCAAATGGCCGTAATAAAGTTATTATTCTTAAAGAGAGTTGGAAGGGACCTCAATGGCCAACAAGTCCAACCCCCTGCCATGCAGTAATACATAAAGCATCCTAACTGACAGACAACCTCTGTTTAAAAAGCTACAAAGAAGAAGACTTTACTACACTTTGAGGGAGTGTGTTCCACTGTTCTTACTGTCAGGAGGTTTTTCCTAATGTTTAGGTAGAATCTCTTTTCCTGTAGTTTGCATCCATTGATCTGTGACATAGTCTCTGGAGCAGCAGAAAACAAGCTTGCTCTTTCAAATATTTAAACAGCTCTGTCATATCACCTCTTAGCCTTCTCTTCTCCAGGCTAAAGATACCCAGCTCCTAAGTCACTTCTCATAGGGCATGGTTTCCAGAACCTTGACCATTTTGGTTGCCCTCCTCTGGACACACTCCCATTTGTTAATATTCTTTTTGAATTTTGGTGTCCAGAACTGAAAGCAGTATTCCAACTGAGGCCTGAACAAGGTAGAACTATTACCTCCCTCAATCTACCCATTATACTTCTATTGATGCAGCCTAGAATTACATTGTTTTTTTTAGCTGGCACATCACATTATTGACTTATGTTCAGCTTGTAATCTACAAGAACTCTTAGATCTCTTTCACATGTACTGTTATCAAGTCAGATGTCCCCCTGTGCATTTCATGTTTTCTCACTTACCCTACACGTGCTCGCTATTTGTTTGAATTCCTCTTTGGTGATTACCCTTTTTTACTATTTCTTATACATGTCCTTCTTACTACTTCGCTCAGTTGAAAGTTCTTTAGTCATCCATCCTGGTTTCCATTTTTCCTCCACATTGGAACTGTTTGAAATTGTGTCTTCAGTATCTCCCTTTTGAGAAACTTTCATCCGCTCTGAACTGCATTCTCTTTTAGTATTCCTGACCATGGAATCACAGTCAGTATTTCCTGAAGTTTACTGAAATAAGCTTTCCTAAATTCTAGAATGTGTGATTGACTATGCTTGGCTTCCCATTTCCACTGTATAACAAATCACCAGAACACTCCAACCTAAGGATCCTGCCACTTCCATCCCATTAACCAGGTCACAGAATCATAGAATATTATTTATTTATTTCATTTATATCTGCCTTTTTCCCCACAGGGACCCAAGGCGGCTTACAGATAAAACCTTTAAAATTATTATAAAATGCATACAATTAAAATGTCTCTATATAAAATCACACAAAATCTACCCAATATAATATAAAATCACATAAAATATACTCAAGTTAAAAACAGTCTAAAAACCCACCTGTTCCATAAAACCACCCTGCTATGCATTATGTACAGAAAGCCTGCTGTCATAAAAATATTTTTACTGGGCAGTGAAAAGCCAGCAAAGTGGGGGGAGGAGCCTAGCCTCCCGAGGAAAGGCATTCTAGAGGGTGGGAGCAGCTACTGAGAAGGCTCTCTCTCTCGTGTTCTCAGCAGGCGAGCCTGTGATCTTGACGGAACCGTGAGAAAACCTTCTCCTGCAGACTTTAGGGCTCTTGGAGGTTCATATGGGGAAACACGGTCACTCACATAGTCTGGACCCAAGCCGTGTAGGGCTTCATAGGTCATAACCAGCACTTTGAACTGTGCCCAGAAACGAAATGGGAGCCAGTGGAACTGTTTTAACAAGAGAGTTATATGCTCCTTCATTCTGACTCCAGCGTTTAAAACCCGCTGAAGTTTCCAGACAGTTTCCAAAGGCAACCCCACATAGAGTGCATTGCAGTAGTCCAAATGGGATGTAATCAAGGCATGTGCTACTCTAGCCAGATCTGACGTCTCAAGGAATGGGCGCATCTGGCACACAAGTTTAAGATGTATGAATGCATTCCTGGCCACTGCTGAGACCTGGGCATCCTGGCTCAGAGGGGAGTCCAGGAGCACACCCAAGCTGCGAGTCTGAGATTTCACAGGGAGTGTAACCCCATCCAGCACAGGCAAAGCCCCAATTCCCTGATCTGACCAGGAGCACATATGTCTTGTTTGGATTAAGCTTCAATTTGTTCAGTCCATTACTGACAGCAGACACTGGTTCAGTACAGAGACAGATTCCTGTTTGACAGTGGAACAAACTCCTTTGGAGAGTGGTGGAATCTCCATCCTTGGAAGTCTTTAAACAGAGGCTGGATGGCCATCTGTCGGGGATGCTTTGATTGAGATTTCCTGCATGGCAGGGGATTGGACTGGATGATCCTTGTGGTCTCTTCCAAATCTACAATTCTATGATTCTATGATACTTTCAGAAGCCAGGAAGGGCAAGGATCCAGTATGCATGTGGTGATCCTCACTTCTCCAAGGATCCTGTCCACATCCTCAGGCCGCACAAATTAAAACTTATACAACAATGCAGATCAAACAGGTGCTGAGATTACATCCATTGGACCTGAGTCAACTACAGCATCCAATTCAGAGCAAATCCAAGCAATTTTGTCTGCAAAGTGTCTCGCAAATTCTTCACAGTGAGCTGTTAAATGTTCTTTGTTTTGTTCTTGGGGGCCAGAATGTATAAAGTCCCTGATTACTCGAAACAGCTCTGGTAGATGACACTGTGCAGATGCAGTGGTGGCAGATAAGTTTAATTTCTTTGCTGCCTCTATTGCCTTGGCATAGGCCTTACAATGAGCCCTAACCCATTTTCAGTTGGATTCACTCCGAGTCTTCTGCCATCATGGTTCTAGTCTCTGTCCCTCTCATTTCATCATTGCCAGCTCCCTAGTGAACCAGGGGGCATGTTTGGCTCTGGGGACACCTTAGAAGCAATCATGTCCACTGCCCTGGCCATTTCCCTATTCCAGAGATCTGCTAAGGTTTTGTTAGGATCACCTGCCAAGGTAACAGGAAACTTCCCAAGAGCCATCAAGAATTTGTCCAGATCCATAAGCCCCTTGGGACAGACCATCTTAATCGGGCTTCCAGCCCTCTAGAGGCTGTGAGTCCCAGTGAGTCTAAACCCTACCAGGTAGTGATCAGTCCATGACAACGGAACTACAGACAGTTCCTCCTCTCCCAGATCACTGCCATTTTGCTCAGAACAGGATGTGTCCTGCAGCATCATAGAGTGATTGAGTTGGAAGAAACCACAAGGGCCATCCAGTCCAACTTCCTGCCATGCAGGAATACACGATCAAAGCACCCCTGACAGATGGCCATCCAGGCTCTGTTTAAAAACCTCCAAACAGGTCATCTCTCTTAGTTAGGAGCAGATCTAAAACAGCTGATCCCGTCATTGCCTCTTCCACCTTTTGAACAATATAATTGTCTGCCAGGGAGATGAGGAATTTACTCAACCTTGAGGCTCAGGTTTTTATTTCATTGCTTCTTCCTCTCAAAAGACATTGCCCAGGAAGTGGGAAACGAATACTAGAAGTGTATAACTAGCCTCATAGATGATGCCATCAAGAAAAATTTGGCCTCTTGGACCATGAAAAAAACCCTTCTTGCAAGAGATGAGTTGCATCTCACCATAGTTGGAAAGAACTTATTTGCTAGAAGTCTTGTAAATCTGATCAGGAGAGTTTTAAACTGAGGTACAGGGGTTGAGGAGGGAGACAGTATTCGAGAGGGCAGAGAGACAACAAGTACTGAGGCCAGTTGCCTGAATGATAGAAGGGAAATCTGGTCAGGGTGACCAGATGTCCTAACCACAAAGGAGGGCAAAGCACTGCAAAATGTAAGACCCCCCCCCCAAATGTAGGACATAACAGTATCTAAAATTTAAAAACATTCATATAAATTCATGCTTCTTAGTCATTCTCAGAATGGAGGAC
Organism: Sceloporus undulatus; assembly: GCF_019175285.1. NCBI lineage: Eukaryota > Metazoa > Chordata > Lepidosauria > Squamata > Phrynosomatidae > Sceloporus > Sceloporus undulatus. Next base: position 175,290,508 of record NC_056522.1, on the reverse strand, counting down.
AATTTGAAATTTCTCCTGGACTGAACACTGAAATGTAGTTCACGTTCTGGAAAAGAGGACATCTTGTCACCCCTGCCAGTAGTACAAGAATCCAACAGTATGCAAAAACAAACAAACAAACAAAAAAAAACAAAAACAAAAACAAGGAAGCATTGGAGAGAATGTCTTCACACTCATGCACAGAATCTGGGAAATTAGATGTACTTGGTCTTAAGACTAGAAGGCAAATATGATTTAATAGGCATTGAAATCTGATGGGATGTGTCTCATTGGAATATAGTAGCAAAAGGATATAACCTATTCCAAAGAAATAGACCAAATAGAAAAATGAGAGCATTTGAGATGATGATGATGATGGAGAGAGAAACAACAGTGGCATGGGATGTCTATTATAGACCCCCAGCCTGACTAAAGATTTGAAATGCCTCCCTAAAACAAATGACCAAACATCAAAAAAAGAAAAAAAGTAAAAAGAGAGAGAGAGATAGTAGTAATGTGAGACTTCAACCACCCTGATATTTATTGGAAGTCAGACTCTGCAAACAAACTTACTAACTTACTTTGCAGATAATTTCATTGCATTAAGGTGGAGGCAGCAACAAGCAGATCAGCTAGTTTGGATTTGAGAGTAACCAACAGAAATTAACAAGTTAGTGGGGTGGAAATAGTGGGATATTTGGGTGGTTGTGACCCTGTCATCTTGGGATTTATTATACAGAGGAAAGGAGAGACCAAACTGCTTTATCACACTAGGGGGCAAACAGAGTTTAAACGAGAGTTAAACTAGAAAAAACCAGGAAATGTTGTGTGATAAACATAATAATAATAAATAAATTGTTCATTTATTAACTGCTTTTCCAACAATCAAAGCGGTGTACAGAAATTGTTAAAAACAGACAATAAAAACAGTAGAAACCACATCTTAAAAGTACATAATTAAAATAGATTAAATGCGACCAAAATTAAAAAACATCCAATGACATTATTAAAATCAAGAATCATAGATACTATACATTGATAGGGGAATATATTCTTAAACGGAATTAGGAGGGAAGGCTTGAAGGAAGAGATGAGTTTTTAAAGCCTTCTTAAAGGCTTCCACTGATCCACTAAGGCGGATCCCTTCAGGTAAGGCATTCCATAGAGAGGGCGCCACGGCCGAAAAGGCCCTTTGTTGAGTGGACGCCAATCTCACCTTAGATTGGTTAAGAGACAGTTTTCCAGAAATTCTGAGTGTGTGGGGAGGATTATGCAGGGAGAGGCATTCCCTCAAGTAACCCGGGCCCAAGCCATTTAGGGCTTTAAAGGTAATAACCAACACTTTGTACTGGGACTGGAAACGAATTGGCAGCCAGTGTAGAGATTTTAAAATAGGTGTTATATGATCAAATCTCGTTGTGCCCGTAATTAGCCTGGCTGCTGCATTTTGGATCAGTTGAAGTTTCCGAACCTGATACAAAGGTAGCCCCATGTAGAGCGCATTGCAGAAATCCAAACGAGAGGTTACCAGTGCATGTACTACTTTTTCTAGGTCCCCTCGGTCCAGACAGGGACGCAGCTGGCGTATCAGCCGATGCTGATACCAGGCACTCCTGGCCATTGCATCTATTTGAGATGATAAACATAGAGATGGATCCAGGAGTACTCCCAAACAATGTACTTTGTCCTTCAGGGGAAGTTTAATCCCATCAAGGACAGGATGACAAATTTCCCTGCCTGGGCCAGGCGAACCTATCATGAGTACCTCTGTTTTCTCTGGATTCAATCTGAGTTTGTTTTTCCTCATCCAACCCATTACTGACCCCAGGCAGGCGTCCAGAGGAGAGATCAGGTATTTCCTGGTTTTCTCTAGTCTAACTCTCATTTAACCCTGTTTGCCCCCTAGTGTGATAAAGCAGACTGTGAGAAACATATTCTGGACTTCAAGATACTGATTTCAGTAAGCTTAGGAAAATTTTGGGTGAGATCCCATGGTCAAAAATGCTCAAAGTGAAGGCATTAATGATGCATGGGAGTGTCTTTAAAGGTGAAATATTGAAGGCACAGTTGCAATTCCAATGAAGATGAACACTGGGAATTGTCTAAAGAAACCAAGATGGCTATATAAAGAACTTTCAGAGGAGCTGAGATTTGAAAAACACATGTATAAGAATTGGAAGAAAGAGGGAATCACCAAAGAGGAATACATATAGTCAATACGTGCAGGAAAAGGTAAAGCTAAAACTCAGAATGAGCTCAGTCCTTGCTAAAGAGATTAAAAATAAGTAAAAGGGGTTTGGTGTTTTTTTTGTCTATATTCAGAGCAAGAGAAAGAACAGGGAAATTGTAGGACTACTGTGTAGAGAAGATGATGAAACTCTAACAAGGAACAGAAGGAAGGCTTAACTGTTCTATACTTTCTTTTTCTTAGTCTTCTCAAAATGAAATTCAGTACTCTAACTGGTGCAAATAGAATAAATCGTGCAGTAGGAGGACTATGGTCCAGAATAAGTAAAGAGGTAGTGAAGGAATACCTAGCCATTCTAAATGAATTTAAGTCTCCAGGCATCCAAGAGTATTAAAGGAACTTGCAGTTGCAGATGTAATCTCAAAGCCACAATATTCTTGCAGGCAAGCTGGTGGACTGTGGGCTAGACAGTGCTAGTGTTAGCTGGATTTGTAATTTGTTGACGGACTGAATCCAGAGAGTTCTCACCAATGGTTTCTCTTCATCCTGGAGAGAAATGACTAGTGGAGTTCATCAGGGTTCTGTCCTAGGCTGGATGTTGTTTGATATCTTTATAGATGATTTAGATGATGGAATAGAAGGCATGCTTATCAAATTTGCAGATGATACCAAATTACAAGAGGTAGTCAGTACCACAGAGGACAGGATCAGAATTCAAAATAACCTTGACAGAATGGAAAGCTGGTCCAAAACTAACAAAATGAATTTGAACAGGGATAAATGTAACATACCATACCTTGGCAGAAAAATGAAGCGCATAAATATAGGATGAATGAACTTGGTTTGAAAACAATACATGTGAGAATGATCTTACCGTCTTAGTAGACCATAAGTTAAACATGAGTTAACAGTGTGATCAATTGGTCAAAAAGCCAATGGAATTCTGATGCTGCATCTATAGGAGAATAGTGCCATCTATTCTGCTCACCTGGAATACTGTGTCCAGTTCTGGGCACAATAGTTCCAGAAGAATATCAACAAGCTGGAATGCATCCAGAGAAGGGTGAACAAGATGATCAAAGATCTGGAAACCAAGCCTTAGGACGAACAACTTATGGATATGTTTAGCCTGGCAAAAAGAAGACTGAGAGGTGACATGATAGTATCTTTAAATATCTGAAAGGATGTCATGTAGAAGATGGAGACAGCATGTTTTCTTCTGCTCCAGAGACTAGAAATTAAACAATGGATTTAAATTACAAGAAAGATTCCACCCGACCATTAAGAAGAAGGGTTTTTTTTTCAACAGTAGAATAGAGTGCCTTGGAGGATGGTAGATTCTCCAGTTTTGGAAGTACCGTTGATAACAGAGATCTTTGGTCAGAGATTGGATGGTTATCTTGCAGGCTGTTTTATTTGTGTATTCCTGCATGGCAGGGGGTTAAATTAGATAGTACCTGTGGTTCCTTCCAACTCTAAGCTTCTGTGATTCTTTTCATGACCAGAGGCAGCATGCCTTTTTGTGTCCATTGCTGGGGAGCATAGACAGGAAGGTGCTAGTGCACTCTCAGCACGCTTGTGGGCTTCCCATAGGTAACTGTCTAGCCTTTGTGTAACAGAATGCTCATTTACTACAGGCTTTTGGTCTTATCAAGCTCAGGATCTTCTTAGGTTCTTATGACTCTGTCAGCTTGGAATCCCTTGCACTAAACACATGCATCCCTTTCATTTCAGCCAATCCTTGCCCATATGAAGATGAATTCACCAACTGTCCCAAGCTAAAGGAGGACTATTCATGTAATCACCTACTAATTGAAGAGAATTGCCAAGAGTCCTGTTTCTGTGAGTCTGAAATATAATATCTGGATTTTCCAAAAAGATCTTTGAACTTAACGGAAGAGGACGAAGCCAACGTAAAGATAAAATGAATGAAGATGGCAATATACCTGTGAACGTTAGCTATAAATTAAAATAGGGCTTCTGTATTGTTTGCTTTTATCTTTTAATTTAGCTTCCCTATTTCTCAGAGAACTTTAGTCTAGTGTGAAAAACAGCTCCAATACTGGAATACCTCTTTAATTATCAAGCAATCGATTCCTAAGAAATTTATCCATACTATTCTATAGAATTATTCTGGGAGCATGTTTGGTAAAAAACAAAACCAAAAACCACTCCTTCAAAACACTTGTATCTGAAATTTTGCAGTATTGAAACATTTTGAAATTTTGTGGAAGTCTGCATAAAAATATGAACAATGTCAATGGCTTCATAAACTGAATATTTGTACTAATATACTAATATTATGCATCACTTGTAAATATGTTGTTTTCATAGTAGTTTACTGAGGGCAGAAGTCAGTTGTTGGATCCATCTCCCACCAGTCCTAGCTTATACAGCCAACAATGAGGAATGTTAGGAACTCCAATTCAGCACTTAGAGGCTGCTTTAATTTCTACCACAAATTAAGGGCCAAAATATATGCTCAGTCACATGTGGCTTCTCCCCATTTTGTAATATAAAAGGCAGCCATGGGCATGTAAATTAAAGCAGAAGAGAGGCATCCTGATGATAAAAGAGATAGCCATTCCTTTCTACCTCTGGGGCAAAAACAAAACAAAACAAAAACCGTATGTGAGGAAGATTTTCTTTTAGCAGAAAAATAGGATGACAGGAAAAAGTTTCTTCCTCTCATCATTTCCACAGTACTGCAATGCAGCTTCATATTCCACAGTTTTTCTAAAAATCCTGAGGACAAATTGTATATTGTTTCATTGTATTCAGCAGTCTCTAAAACAGAGGCGGGAGATAGTACAGCTAGCTTTTGGGCCACCTATGATACCCTCATCGATCCAATTTCTTTGGAGTTTTTTTAAAAATGAATTTGAGGGCCTTTAAGTAGACCCAAACATCTCCTAACCAACTTTCAGGCCTCCTCTTGTTGTTGAAAAAAAAGCTCTATCATGTCCCTTAGAGGGAATTAGGTCAAAAAAGTAAAAGCAAATAAACAAGGATGGATGCAGATTTTCAAGATCCTTTGGGAGAGGCAGGACAGTGCCCTAGCCTCCAAAGGATGCCCACCCTGTGTTCTAACATGACCAGGGCCAAAACACTATGTAATGTGGGACAACTCTAAGAGGAATGCCTACCTGATTATTGTTGTTTTGAAAGTTGCTATTTGGGATAGATTTAATCAGACTTCTGTTGCTGGAGGAGGGGAATATAACCTTTTCCGCATGGCGATTCCTTATTTCAAATAATCAGAGTGGCTGCTATTAGCTGAATTGCTATTAGTGGTGGAAAGAGAGGTAACCAGTACTTTATTGATTTCTACAACTGTTAGCTGCATGGGAGGGACAGATTTAAATCAGCTGAAAGATGGGGAAAAAAGATAGCCTTCTTGCCTTTGCACTTTATTCAGAATTTTCTTGGATAGTAGGTCTGCTTTGAAATATACAAAAAATTACAAAATCTGATAATGAGTCATTATGTGTGGGAAGTTTATTCTTGTGCTACCAGACATGTTGAATACAGCTTATCAGTTTATCACAGTGTGCATGTGTATCATTTATTTTTTGTAAAAAAATGAAACATGGATTGGCAAGAATCACTAATCCCTCCTGCACAGTACTTCTGTCATTGCACAACAGTTTTCATAGTTATTGATATATATATAAGGGATTATTTCAAAGTACAGGTTGACTCTCTCTTATTGGGAATTACAAAATCCTAAAATATTCCAGAATTCAAAATTGACCACACGGGTAGCTGGCACAGTGACACCTTTGCTTTCTGATGGTTAGATGTACACAAACTTTGTTTCATGCAGAAAATTATTAAAAATATTGTGTATAAACGAATTTCATGTTTAGATTTGGGACTTGGACCCATCTCCAAGGTATCTTATTACGTATATTCCAATATTCCAATATCAGAAACAAAATAAATCACCATCCAAAACACCTCTGATCCCAAGCACTTTGGAAAAGGGAGATTAAACTTGTACCACAGTGAAATTAGAAGCAGCTCTGTAAATAGATAAATAAATGACAGTTGCCAGAACTTTATTATGTTGGCACTGCAGGACTGATCTACTGACACTCAAGCCAAAATCCTAGCAGGGTGCCATTGAAGCACCACATCTCTGAGTAGCAGTTATGGTGATATAGATATGCTGATGGCACCAGTTCTAATGAGTCCTTTTTTCATCAGATCCCAATGAAGCAATGACATCCTTACATGTATCCCTGTGAAATCATATATATTTAAGATGGAATTGAGGCGTTTGAGAACTTGACACATGGCAAAAAATCCTGTTCTGGATGTGAACATGTGCTCCATAACAGGTTCAGTGTGGTTCTTCATCAAGCATTGATTCCTGGATTCCCAATTAGCATGTGTAGTCTGAAGTGGCTGATATGTTAGCTATACTCTTTCCTGAAGCTCTTGCCTTCTAGTTGATATCCTGTCTTTCTCTCATGGCTAGCATGTATTTCCAAAATAACTTGAAACACAGCTACCCATAAAATGTAATAATTTATACATTTTAAAATACATATTAAATTGATCTTACTATTAAAACAAGTTTAAAATTTTAAAATGTATAACATTTAAAAATAAAAGCTTATTTAAACATTGAAACATTCATAGGAGCTATTTCCAGCACAGCAGTGATAAAGCAAAGAAAGCACGTAATATGCCCTAATATTTCCTTCGCTCTAACTTTTGTGGATTTCAACATTCATTGCAATAACAGAGTTGAATCACAGTTCTGTTGTTGGTCTTTGTAAAGTTTTTGGTTTTACAACTTCACATTTTCAATTTTGTACTTAAGTCCATTTCTGCAGCTGCATTTCATCATATCACGAATGCCTTTACAACTGTTTTCAAGAATTGTTGGATATAATAATAATAATAATAATAATAATAATAATAATAATAATAATAATAATAATAATAAT
>NC_056522.1:175250913-175283373 GCF_019175285.1 Sceloporus undulatus | reverse complement strand
AATTTATATTCTGCTTAATCTCTAAGAGTCCAAGTGGATTACAACAGTAAAGCAAAATACAGTTAAAAGAGAATACATTAAAAATTTCAAGATCCCCATCCCTCCCCACAGGGTGCAACATACCATCATGTTCCTTCCATTCCTATTCACCGCTGCTTGTTCTTGAAAGATCTTTCTCAGAACACACCTGTACCTCATAATACACATTGAGGCTGCAGTATTTAAATGCAATGGATGCTCATAGTCTAAACAAATTAGGCATGTTTTGACCAAATTGCTGGTGACAATACAGTGGGTCCTTGCCTTACGTGGGGATCCGTTCCGGATCCCTCCGCGTAAGGCGATTTCCGCCTATGCTCAAGCCCCACTGGAAACAATGGGGCTTGTGCACGGTGGTGTGCCGGCGCGCAGGGCACAACGGGTGCGCACACCCATTCAATTGAATGGGATGCGCCGCCCCTTCTGCCCCGCGTGCGCCCCACGGCTTGAGCGCGTATGCACAAGCCGCGTAAAGCGCACCCGCGTATGACGTGGGCACGCTGTATTAACCTATTCACTTCATTTTTGGTAAAGAAAGTTGCTATCAAAGAAGGATGCTGGATGTGAGCATAATTTGCATCACAGTCTTGTCCAGAAATGTTACTGGGTTTGGGAATAAGAAGAAGCTCTGGGATACAAATGCTATGTCTAATTGTTTTGATCACCTTTTTAGATATGTGCCTTGAAGATAGTTTTTTTTTCTTTCTTTCAATTTTGAATTTAAAAATTGGCAGTTCTTCTAATCATCTTAAAAAAAATCTTCTGGCCCGTTGCTTTCGCCAGTCTCTACATTTCATAGCTAATTATCATCTTCAAAGAGCAGTGATATTCAAATATATGTGCACAAACTTTTATAAATTTATCACTCCAGACTTTACTCCTGATAAAAAGTTTTGTTTCTAAAAATGCTATACTGTTGGAATTCCTCTCTTTCTTTTCACACCTTGGAAACCTTACCAGGATTGCCATCTTACTTTATGCTAAAACCTTGTCCCATGCACTTCTCTAGGCATTTGTAGGTCCTCTGGCATGATTCTGTGATCAGCGTTTGGCAGAGGTTGACCACAGAGCTTCACCGGAGGACCTGGAGATTCCAAGAGAGGTCTTCTCTTAGGCAAATAGAATAGTGTTTTTTATTTGCAATGTTTCTACATTCATGGGGACCTCTGTATTGATGGCAACTGGAAATAGAAGTTTGTAGGGGGGAGGAGTTGAGAACAAACTTGTATCAGTTTCTCTGAAGTCTAGTTCCATCACCATCCTATTTTCAACAGTGAGCACAAAGTACCTCTTGAGAACCTTCCATAAATAACAATGATTTCCCTGTTGCCTGCTCTCCTCCACTTAGTTTCACAAGCTCCATTATCTTTGGACCTGAAAGCTTCACTTTTATAGTCTTGGCTAACAACCAGTGAAAAATATGCTGTCCATGAATTGTGAGCTGGTCTGAGACATTTTTCTGTTTGGGGCAGAACAGCAAATGGTACCCTCTCCATTATGGGCCTTCCAGTTTAAGGTCTTTGGATAATATTCAAAGCCAACAAAGTTATTTTGTCAATTGAAGTAGGAAATCCCACAAGCACCTCTCTGCACCACAGCAGAAAAATATATACAATAATAACAAAGTAAATAAATAATGTTATCACCCTTCTTCTGACACTCAAAATATACTACCTCAGGCCGACTTGCAAGAATCTCAAGCCAACATATGCTGTTGTGACTGCTCCTGTGGGAATGGTTTTCTTCTGTCCTCGGACTCCAGTGCTACAGACCAAAGGCCAGCCTGGTGGAGATTCATGTAGAGGCAACTTTCTTAACTCTTTCATATAGATTTATAAGCAGGGTCTGAAGTGCTGGGAAGGTGGGAGAAACCCTTGAAGTCCTTAGTGCAGTTAGGGACCTCTCTTGCACAGACCCAGTCCCTTGATGCTTTCATCTCTCCCAAGCACAATGAAAATAGAGTTTACTTAGAAGGAGGCACACAGCATTCCAAAGCTTTGAGATAATACTGTTGCTTAGAAATCTAATTTAAGAGGCAAACCCTCTGTTTATTTTATGCCAAAACTAGGGTAATGCCGCCCAACAAGAATCTCACTGGACATTAATACACAAAGACATCAAACATCATTTACAACTAATGGCATTAATTTGTTTGCCAACCCATGCATAATGGAGCAAATAACAATGTGACAGTTTCTTAATGATCATATTTACTTTGTACATGAGTAAGTCTGCTACTTTTCTTAGATACATACACAAATTCACTGACCCTCTTCTCTAATCCGTATCTGTCTTACGCATTCAAATAAGCAAAAACAATTCTTCTGTTTTAATAAAGAAATAGCCAATTACTTCCTTTTTACTGTTAATAATATATGCTCTGCTTGTCCTGTTTTAATTTTTGCTATTGGATATGATTATTATTATTTTTGCCCTTGAGGAAGACAGTAAGTCAAATATATAAGTTCATAGTACACCCTACAATAAACTTCAATATTTTAAATGCTAGTTTGAGGCATTGCTTATTTTGATTTTGTTATGTTATGTTTTTAAAATCAGTTGGTTGTTTAGTTTTTTATGGGTTTTTCGGGCTGTGTGGCCATGTTCCAGAAAAGTTTCTTCCTGATGTTTCGCCAGCATCTGTGGCTAGCATCTTCAGCCCAAAAAACCCACAAAAAACTATGGATGCCAGCCATGAAAGCCTTCGACTTTAAATTGGTTGTTTGAGTCTAAAAGCTGCATCCAATGGGGCAAGTGTGGATTTGAACGCTTACAGTATTTTATAGCAGTCTGCTCAATGAATCAACATCTCCTTAATTTTGTCTCATTGCACATTTGCTCCTTATTTATATTTAGAATGATAGGTTGCTTCTTTCTGAACTGCTTCAAAATGAGTACTAATACATTTGTCAAGTCTTCTCCACTTGCCCAAGGCTAGAATGCTATGTATACTTTGTGGGAATAAACACCATTTATTATGGAGACCCAGTGTGGTGTAGTGGTTTGACTGTTGGACTATGATTCTGGAGATTAGGGTTCAGCTCCCACTTGACCATGGAAACCCACTGGGTGACCTTGAGTGAATCACACACTTTCAGCTCCAGAAAACTCCATGATAAGTTCACCTTAGGGTCAGAAATGACTTGAAGGCACACAACAACAACACTATGGAGGGACATACTTAAGAATCACCATGCATAGGATGGTGCTTTTAGAACTGAAGCTTTTGAAGAAGACAATTTTAGCAGCTGCAATGTCATGAAGCACTGTCACTTAAACCACATTGCAAAACCAGAATATATGTTAGGTGAATTTCTGGGCCTGAGAAGAAAGTTATTCACATTCTATGTCTCCAAATCATACTTGCCCAGGAAAGAACCTCATTCTTCTGACAACAAAATGTTGTAGTTTTAGCTAGTTTTAGGAACCCTGGTGGTGCAGTGGTTAAATGCTTTTACTTCAGCCATTCACTCACAAACCACAAGGTTGTGGGTTCAATACCAGCCAGGGGCTCAAGGTCGACTTTGCCTGGCATCCTTTCATAGGTTGCTAAAATGAGTACCCAGCTTGTTGGGGGTAATTAGCTTATATATTGTAAACCACTTAGGGAGTGCTTAAGTGCACTGATAAGTGATATAGAAATGTACTTGCTATTGCTATTGCTATGGGAAAATGTGGTATCCCTGGAAAAGAAGTGCTTATTAGCTATGTAATGGTAAATTCTGATGTGCTTATCGTGACCGTTCCAAAACCAATAATAGATGAAAAATACAGTGATGTCAATCTATAACAATAAACCATTTGTTGCAATTTTCATTTCCACAGGGAGCAAGTTTATCTTTCACATTGAAACGGATGTTTTACAACAATATGTTGCTGCAGGGAAATCTACCCACCATGTCCATTCTGCAGCTACTCTGAGAATTTGGAGATAATATAGGTGCTTTACAGAGCGCCCAAAAATGACGCTCTGTTGGCACCGCTGGTTGCTGCGTCCAGGAATCACAGCGGACAAACTGCGTGATTCCCAGATGCAATAAAAAGAAGCTGCAAAATACAGCTTCTTTTCGCGCTGCAGAAATGGCGCCGCAAGTGGCCAATGGTGCGCTCGTGACATCACTTCTGCTGCGCGACGTGCAGACACTAGGCATCCGTGACATCAAGATGGCGGCACCCATGTAGAACAGGTGCTGCCATCTTGTATGCACTGAGCGTGTACTAGGGTTAGGGGCGTCTGGAAAGGATGCCTCTTTCTAACCCTAGTACGTGCCTGTGTGGAATGGGCCAGAGATACCCAAGAAAGGCAGCATGTGACAATACTATCCTTGCTAATAAAAAAAATGCTGTCACCCTGACTCATAAAAACCTTTTTTCTTATTGCACCACTGTGTATTCTGAGGATGATGTTTGGGCCCAAAGCAACAAATAAACACAGTTGTATATTTACTTGACACACAAAATTGAATGATTGGCCCCAGATCTCTCTTTATAATAATGTTGAAATACCCTCTAGTGGAAACTTTAATGTCTGCATAGAAACTATAGTCAAACTTGGCAACCCTGGCTGTTTATTTATACTTATCTGCGTGAGCTAAGAGAATAAGGAAAAAACGGTTGTTCTGCTAACAGTCTGTACAATCTTCAAAGTTTTAAAAGGCACTTATTTTTCCATGCAGCTTGATTCCATGCACCTATAATCAGATGTATTATACTTCTAAATTTAGTGAAACTTACTCCCTGGTCTGTGTTTAGAATTTTTCAGATTTAATCTCATATTTGACAAGTGCTTTTAAATAAACAGTGTGCTATATTATTCTATGTTTCTTGGTTCATTGAGCATACATTATGTGTGCACGTTAATGTACACAGCTAAAATGAATGTTTGTAAATAAACTGGAATTTTTAATAAGTTCAGTAGTATGAGGAAAGTGACTGAGGGAGCATTTCCACCTTGTCTACTTATGGTATGGTACAATGAAGATTTTCCTTTTATGGAGGCAGCATAATTTAGTATTGGACTATGACTCTGGAAACCAGAGTTTGGATTCCTGCTCAGCCACAGAAAACCACTGATCCTGAAGTGTAAAGATATACAAGTGAGCATGAAAGTTAGAATCTTAAAAGTCATTGTATTCCCTATCACCATGAATGGATGGAAGAACTAGACAATTAAGAAAGCGGATAGAAAATCAGTTCATTTGTGATATGGTGCTGGAGAAGAGTGCTTAGGATTTTGTGGACAGCCAATAAGACAAACAAATGGGTCCTTGATAAGATTAAGCCAGAAATCTCCCTAGAAGCCAAGATGATCAAACTGAGGTTGTTGTACTTTGACCACATCATGAAAAGGCATGGGTCATTAGAAAAGACAATGATTCTGGAGAAGGTAGAAGTCAGTCGAAAGAATGGAAGAAAGTCTTAGGCTGGAACAACATATCTTGGAATAAGCCCCATTAGGGTACAGCTGTACAAGTAAAATACACAGGATTGCTTTTTAATGCAATTTTTCAGAAATAGTGACATGAAAAATGCTTTGGCACAAGGCTAGGTTTAAAATCCAATTTCTGATCTCCTCAGAGTTTTCAAAAACACTCTCTACCCTTCCTGTATACTGAGACAACAGTTCTGCGTAATTGGCCATAAAAGAAATGATAGGATGCCATCTAGTGGACTCATGACCAATTTTCATCTTCTTGTACTGAAATAAAGGCTACCTAAACTCAAGAGTCACACCATATACGTCAACTTGCCCTGAGATACTTCAGCTTGCCCAATATCATGTGCAAAAGGATATAGGAACCTGTAGAATTTATGAAAATTAATAATTCCTCATTAATTATTAAGATATGTAGTATAGCAGTTGGCTTACCTTGGAATGGGCCTCAGGGAATGTAATAGGCCTCACTTGTTATTAGGCATGTAGAAAAAGAAATTGTGAACTATACATTTGGATTTTTTCTTCAAACCAATGTTTTCTCAGTTTCAGGGGCTTAGGAGTTGGGCCAGAATGGCATGGATCAAACCTGTGCAATCATGGCCCATGTCCTAACACAGCCAGATCGCCCTCACATCCTGTGTGTTCCCTATCCAAAACCATCTGCTCCATTCTGTATTGCTCTTTTATATGCTTAAGTGTAGATACCAGGGCCTCCAGCTGCTAGACCTTCTTTTCCAACAGGACTACCCATTGTTGGGGAAGTTCCCCACATCCACAAGCAAGAAGACAAACATCCCCCAAGTGTTGCAGGTGACTGCAGCCGCTCCTTCACTGTCCATACTGAGAAGTCTAAAGTAGGCTCTGAAACCAGATCGTGGACTTCCCCCTCAAAAACTCCCCAGTTGAACACTCATGTAAAGGGCCCATGTTGGCCTGGCCTTTTTGCCAAGCTCTGACAGTGACCTCCAGAGACTGGGGCTATAGCTATATCAAGAGCTCCTGACTGATAGCTCCTCCCAGAGGCAAGTACAGTGGTACCCCGGGATACGAATGCGCCGCCTTACGAAATATCCGGGTTACGAAAAAAATCCATAGAAAAAAACTGTTCCGGGTTACGAAGGTTATTTCGGGTTACGAAAAATTTTTTGGTGCTTTTCGGTGCTTTTTTGCATGAAATCGCGGCTTTTGCTATTAGCGCCTATGGCTTTTTCGGCTTACGAAGGATTTCGGGTTACGAACGCGGCGGCGGAACGAATTAAATTTGTAACCCGGGGTACCACTGTATAAGCTTTAAAGTGCATGGACTGGGATGATGGAACAAGGGATATGCTTATAAAATTTGCAGATGACACCAAATTAGGAAGGGTAGCCAATACGCCAGAGGACAGAATCAAAATTCAGAATGACCTTAACAGATTGGAGAGCTGAACTCACAAAATGAATTTTAGCAGGGAGAAATATAAGATACTACAGGCCAGTACATACTGGTGGGAAGCGGCATGGCGGTGGCGATACTAGGGCTTGGGAGAGTGCAGCAACCGCATGCCCCCGAGCCCTAGTATGGGCAGATGGTGGCATCATGATGCCCTCCTGTCCATATTGGGGGGAGGGGGGGTGCCATGATGACACTGACGCTGCACAGTATTTGGATGTCACTTCCCGGAAGTGACATCATGGTGGTGCCGTTTCTCCTTTACGGCGCCGCAAAAAAGAAGCAGCTTAGAGCTGGCAAACAAACAAAACTGGCAAACAAACAAAAAATAGGAATATCAACTGCATGGCTTACTATAAATGGAGGATAAGATATTGATCGAAGTTGCCATGATTGTGGTAACAAAAAGCGGGATATAAATTAAAGTTTTATTATTTATTATTATTATTATAAGTCAAGATCCCAAGCTAGTCTCAGTAAAGGGGTACGTTGAATTCCCCAAACAAAACAAGTTTGAGAGAGATCAGCTCTATGCCCAAGATCACCCCCGCCAGCTCAGGAAGGGAGACCATGGAGCAGAACCCCAAGCCCATATGCTTGTCTATTATCCCCTATTGCCAGGTATATACAATCAGTCCTTGAAGAGCTTGTTCCCACTAGGGGATACACCGCGTTCTGAATCGATTTCAATAGGCAGCGTGCCCATTAGGATTCGCTTTAAATCTAGAACAGTTCTAGAGCAACCCGGAATCGTTCCCACTAGAATTCGAATCCAAAAGCGGGTTAAAATTCAAACCCGCGTTTTCCTCATTTAACGCGTGTTAAAAAAACACTAGGGTCCTGCCTAGTGTTTTTCCCTTGATTCGAGTTAGGAACCGGATTATTTAGATGGGAACGATATCGTTTCAATCGGGCTAGAAGGATGGGAGGAGCTGACTGCGATGAGGGCTGTCCTTGGGGGAGTTGCCCTTTCTGTCCCGTTCCGTCGATACCTCCGCCATCTTTTGTCCCTTTTCTGCTACAGCGTTGCAAAAAAGGTAAGGACATTGTGTTGATTTTTAATTTTTTATTTTCTGATTTTTAATTTTTTATTTTATTTTATTTATTTTTTATTATTTTTCTATTTTCTACATCGAATCAGAAACGGTCACTAGATGGAAACGATCGTCGCAGATAAATCGATTCCGATTAATGCGGGTTAACGTTACGTCATTGTGACGTAGTATTGATTGACAACTCCAAATAAGGTATGGAGGGGAAGAATCGCTTTATTTAAACACCGATTTCATGCCAAGTGAGAACGCTTGGTGAACGCTTGCAGGTGAAAAATGCGATTTAAACCAGCAGATGGGAACGATAAATAAAGCGATTCTGAAAGCGGGATAACAACTGTGTTATTTTAATTCGATTTTATTAGAAGCGTTTTATTTTAAATCGTTTCAAATCCTAAGTGGGAACAAGCTCGAAATTGTCTAGACAGGATATTAGACAGGGGGATGGACTCATGACAGATCACTATGACTCCTTTTCCCTGACTGTTTACTTTAGGGAATATGAAGGATTCCAGAATGTTTTAGGAGAATTTTCTGTCTGACAAGACTGATAAAGACCTTGGTCTTACTATGCAATAGTGAGAATTGCTAAGTGTTCTGCTAAATGGCCCATAATTTTCTGATTGCCTTAGATTCCCCTGACCCTTTAAAATAGGCGTTATAATGACTGCTTTCCAAACTGATAAGAAGAGTGTTTTTAATGATGCTGCAATCTCACATCTGAATTCTTCAAGAATTTTCAGGCATATGATGCAAGATGCAAAAGAAAGAGGTGTTCTTTCAGTAACAGATCTAAAAATGTATTACCAAGCAACTTGCTTAATGTGGATCAAAAATTGGGTGAATTTAAAAGAATTTAAAAGAAAATAAACTATTACAATTGGAAAGCACAAATATAATCATGGATGACACCTGAACCTATATTATAGTAAGGATATTATTATTATTATTATTGTTATTGTTGTTATTATTATTATTATTATTATTATTATTATTAACCTTTATTTATTAAGCACTGTAAATTTACACAGCGCTGTACATACAATCTTTTTAATTGGACGGTTCCCTGCCCTCAGGCTTACAATCTAAAAAGACATGACACAAAAGGAGAAGGGAATGGTGGTGGGGAAGGGTCCTCTCTAGTAGGATAATACATATAAAATACATAGCAATACAGGAAATGATTCAATAAAACAGACAACAAAAGAACATCAAATAGCAAGTGACAATTATGCAATGCCTGGGAATGCTTCTCTGAACAGGATCTTCAACTCCATTTTGAAGCTGGTTAAAGAAGAAATGTAACAGAGAATTATATAATCATAAGAAAATCACTATTATGGATTTGGAAAAAAATTAGGAAAAAATTGGTGAAAAAAATCTCATCAGAAACTTTTTTTTTGAAGAGAAAAAGTTTCAATTTCAGATTGGCTAAGATATAAAAATATACTAACTAGACAAGACAACAAATTTAGATTCAAAACAGAAAAAGAATTTGTAAAAGAAAGTTTAAATATTCATTCGTATATGAAATGGCAATGAAAAGAAAGAACTAAATTAGATTTCAAAGAAAACACCATTGGAAAGGGAAGATTGGAACTAGAGGAAATATTGAATTCTGAAAATAAAGGTATGTTATCAAAATTATATAAATAATTATTAAAAACCAAAAGGGAAAAAAGTGATAAAAATAACATGATAGTTTGGGCACAAAATATTGGCTACCCAATTGATCTAGCACAATGAGAATATACATGGACAAAACGATTACAATATACTAGAAATCAAAATATAAGGGAAAACTATTACAAAATGCTTCTCCATTGGTACTAGTCACCAGACAACCTAGCTAAGGTATATGGTATAAATAACAGATGTTGGAAATATGCTAAAGAAAAAGAGACTTTCTTTCATGTTTGGTGGTCCTGTAAACAGTCAGAAAATATTGGTTGGCGATCCATAAAACAATCTGTACTGTACCAAATATTGTATTAGAATTTAAACCTGAAATATACCTGTTAAATGTTTTAGACTTAAATATGGGAAAACAACATGGAAGAGTATTATTTTGCCTCATCTTTTAAATCATAGAAAGTTGAGCTGTATAAAGAGGACGTTGCTGTTATGGACTCTACTAAGGAATAGCTATAGTAAAATCCTGCATTTTATCTGGGCACATTTTATTGTATAATGGAATTATGATGTAAATTGGCTCAAACACTGAACTGTGAATCAATATTCTGGTTTAGCTCTTGAATTACTACTTATTAGGTTGGTCTTTCTCAGACATAAGACAGGTTTGCTTTATGCAAGTAAAATGCATATTAAAAGTCACATAAATCAAGATTAATGCACAGCTGAGACAACTGTGCCCAAAGTGGCTTGACTGCATATTCTCACACTCAATCACAGCAGTTCAATTTTTCAAAACACCATTTCTTCAGATGGATGCCCCCTATTCTTCCTCCATTCCATAAAGACAAAATGTATGATTTCCATCCATGAGAGATGGAGCCCAATAAATCAACTAGTACATTACAGCTTCATGTCAAGTTATCACCTTCATGATGGAATTAAATTAGCAAAGCAAATAATGCCATCTAATTGTAGAAGATGCTAATTACCCACTCTGCCTCTAAAATAAGGCATGAGTGATGTATGATGAGTCTCGTTCAGAAAAAGTCATGAACGCTTGGAAATGCAACACTTAAATAATGTCTCAAACTGCTTAGACAGAGGGAAATGAAGAATCTGAATTGAGGATCAAGCATATGCTGTTTGGGAAGAAATAGGTTTATAGAAAGTCAAAAACCACTTCTTACTGGGAGGAAATAAATGGGGTGAGAAATTGTTCACAAAGAGTGAACAGACGAATACTGTAATGGGCATCATGCTAAGAGATGGGCAGTGGTGCAGTGGTAAATGCTGAAGTGAAGATCCTTATCATGGCACCTTTCAGTGGTATATCCTCAAGACAGTCTCAAAATGCAAATATGTAGTCAATGTTACATAAGACCCATAGCCTAGGGAAGTAAAGAATATTTGCTGAATTTTTCACCCACAGGAAGAAAAGGTGTCTGAAGACACTGAGATATTGTGTTAAAAATCACCAACAGCAGGGAGGATTTCTCTTTGAAAGTTTCTCTCCTTTGTCAATTTTTCTACAATTTGTGCAGGACAACTCTGCACTAAACACATTTCCTCTATCTGTGTTAAGCACAGCTGTCATGCATACTTAAGAACAGAAGGATAAGATTACCAATCCAAAAGATGCAAGCAACCAACATCCACTATTTATGCTTTTCATAAGCCCATGTGTCAAGGCAGAAGCTTCACCAGTATCAATACACCAGTATGTATTTTGCTTTACCAGTATTAATACTTCTGCAAAAAGTATTAATTTCCTGTCTTGGTCAACAAAGAACATTTTCAGGTTCTTCATTCTTTCTTGCAAGAATAGAATAAGTGAACATCTACATCCCTAACCTATCCACAGACAATATAGACCTACGGGATTTCTTTTCCCACCATAAAGAAGTAGTGTTTCTGAAATCCAGTAGACTTTTTATACTACACAACAATAACGCTATAACTCTTTTTTAATTGCCATCACAGCATCCTATGGGATTGGTAGTTGAGTAAATGGCATTTAGAATTTTCAGCTGGAGAGCTCTTCTGTTGCCTCTAACTAAAGTACAAAGACCAGGTTTCCACAGGAGGAAACCATGGCAGTTAAATTGTAATAATACTGCCATACTTGTGTAGTGTGAAAAATACACCGGTAGAATCATAGAACCATAGAGTTTGAAGGGGCCCCATGAGCCGAGTTCTACTCCCTGCTCAAGGCAGGATCTCCAACTAAGGCATCCCCAGCAGATAGCTGTCCAATCTCTTTTTGAAGATGTCCAGAGAAGGAGACCCCAGCACCTCCTGAGGTAAATGGCAATTGGTTCATTGCTGAAACATTCTTGCTGTCAAAATGTTCTGTGTGCATTTGATTTCTGTGTCCTTGACTGTACAAGACTCTTCTTTGCTATGATACTGCAGATTACCAACTTTTATTTTCTACAGAGAACTAATAGCCTGTTAATGTCCCTAGAGCTGTCTGAAGGTAGTACTTCCTTCAAATTTGATGGCTAGGAGGACATTATTTAATGGTTTGCATGTTTGGTGGTGACTGAATTTGCCTAGGACACAGGCAAAATTCCTGTGTTTGACACCCAGGGAATGCAGATGTCTTTGGCCCATTCCGTGGCATTAATAAGCCCTTCTTTGAATACCTTCACTCTCAAAACATACATATTCTGGTGTGAGTGATGGCTTTTTCCTCTGAACATGACCATGGTAACCTGTGCATCAATGTGTGTATGTTGGAGGATGGCAGACAGTCTGTTTAGTGCTGGAGTGCTGTTTGAGAAGTAGGTCACATTACTAGCTTGGTGTCCCCTTCACCTGAGCAGTGTGTAAAGAGGCTGATGCCAACCTATCAGTCTAAGGAACAGTCACACAACATGTTTAAGCCTTGTTTAAATATTTGAAGGGATTTCATATTGAAGATTGAGCAAGTTTGTTTTCTGCAATTCCAGAGAATAGGACACAGAGCAATGGATTCAAACTACAGGAAAGGAGATTCTGCTTAAACATTAGGAAGACCTTCCTGACAATGAGAGCTGTTCAACAGTGGAATATGCTGCCTCAGAGTGTGGTGGAGTCTCCTGCTATGGAGGCTTTTAAGCAAAGGCTGGATGGCCATCTGTCAGGGTTGCTTTGATTGTGTATTCCTGCATGATAGGGGTAGGACTTGATGGCCCTTTAGGACTCTTCCAGCTCTATGATTCTATGTTTTCCATGGGAAGATGAGCTACATTTCTGCATGAGGTGAAACTTCAGTTTTCAGTGCTGCCTTTCTTCACTGAAAGACTGGTCAATGTTAGGCAGTACAGCTAAACGTTAGCCTATATGGCAAGATGCTAGTGGGAATGGTCCCAAGATCTGCTGTTTATACTCTCATATCTTCATCAATTTGACTTGTTGGTGACTACTTTCAAGGTGATAATTTTTCTCCATCTGAGTCCTGCACAACTGGGAAGGATATTGATGAGTGGGCTAATTACTATTTCCTTTAATCCATGAATCCTGGAATGGGGCAGTGGGACTTGAAATTATTTGGCAAATTGGACCATCAAGACTTCTAAGTAGTTGAATTTCCTTAGGATTTATCAGTCAAAATGTACATAGAAAATACACCCCCCCTAATATTTAGCTACTGTGTTTGAGTTTCACAGGAGTAACACAGGCTGCATACTGTGTACTGCAGGACAATCTCCTTTGGAATGAATTACATCGAATACATGGAGGAAACTGTTAGAAGTATATATTGTGCTTGCTAATAATAATGAATGGGAAGGGAAAAGCCTTTCCACTCACTGCACCCTATGTTTGATTCACGTCAAGCTTGGTAGTTATACATGTTGTTGAGGATTTCTTTAGAGATGACCTCCCCTCCTCCCCCAGCTTTATTTTTATTTAAGACATCTTAAAACAGAAAATCAAGGATGACAGCTATAAGTATGCTACAAGGGATGGTGGCATGCAACTCCACCTATCTAATGGACATTCCCCAGGTACACAGTATATAAAAACAGAAGCGTCTCCATGGCCAGGATGACATCCACTAACACTTCTCCAATGGTGGTACTGAAAACCTCGAACTGCTGGGCAGTTTGATGAAAGCTGCTTGAGCATCCAGATGGCAATTGCAATCCTCTACACCACAGGGGTGGTAGTCCTCATTATGGCATCAGCCTTCTCCACTTCTGGAAGCAGCTGTTCCACTATTCTGTGAAAAGAGGACACAGGGCATTCAGAAAAACCTCTGCCATTTTTTGTCTGCCCAGATGATCGTGATGAAATTCCTCCACCAGTCCCTGCTGGTTGGGTACACCCACTAGCAGAGCAGACATCTAGCCAGTGCCAATATGATGGGGCTTTGGTACTGCTTCCTTGGATGGCTGCAGTGGCTGATGTGGTGACTGTGTGGCACTGCTGTGTGGGATCCCCTGTCTCGGTGTCCGTGGCTGCTGGTATTGTTGGTGGGGGCTGTTGTAGTGCATGTTGTGAGTTTCGTTGCATGGTCAGCAGACCACTGGCTGCACCAGCAGATTGCAGCATGACTGCCAGTGCAGCCCATGCTGCTGATGTGATATCCATGATCTAGCTAGCCCACAGGTGCAGTGACCTATTGTATCACCTGGTGTATGGAGATGCAGTAGTGCGATCATTCAGACTGATGTCAGGTCACTCAGTTTATGAATGGCACATGGCAGGGCATTCACAGGGGCATTGTTACAGTCTCTTCATCCATGCAATCATGTGCATATGTTGAGGGAAGTGAATTTTTTTTAAAAAAAATAAGGAAGTGTTGCAGTTCTGCATCATCATTGCGCTGGGCCAGTGCGGACTGCCCATGAGTGTTTGGCCCATCTTGGGAGTGGGCTGTCTGGACAGTGGGGCTTCTAACTATTTTTGGGCAAAAACAGTATCAGTCTGTTTTTTCCCTGTCCATCTGGTCAGCCCCCGAAGTCTGATGGTTTTAAATAATATGGGGGGGGGGGAGAGGGGGAAGAGATTTTGATTGAACATTTGATTGAACCCTTGACAGTGAGAGCAGTTTGGCAATAGAACCAATTGTCTAGAGCATCCAGTTGCAAATTGGATGATGTAGTTGGAGATCCTGCATAGAGCAGGGGTTGGATTCAGTGGTCTTTGATGCTATGAACTGTAATTATTTTCACTTTTATAAGCTGCCTTAAGTCCCAGTGTTAAAGAAAAGGAGGGGTGTAAAAATGATGAAGATGAAGATGGTGATTTTCTTGGTGTATAATGATGGAAGCTGCTAACCTGACTCTACGGGCCAATAGATGTGACTTGGGCTCACAGTGAAGATCATTGACTATTTAGCATTCTCACGGCCAGATCCAACAGGGTTCTGCTTCCTTTCACATGGGCAGAATTTAAGGTGTTGTAAAGGTCTGTGGTGGGGAAGAGGTGAAGAACAGAAGAAAGACCAGCTGTAAGCAACTGGCCACCAGTGTGACACTAAATTTAGGCTTATATAAATAAAGAAAAAAACTTATTTATACCCCGCTTTTTGCTACAGGAGCAACAGGCTTACATGATTATGGCTGCTTTTAACATCGAGGAACTGATATTCTGAAAGACATTGTTAAATCCTTTGTTGTTTTGTCATTTCCCTTCCTTAAACAACTGGTCTCCCAGAGCTGGTATTACAGAGCTCCATGGGGATTAATGAAGAGAAGGAAATGGTATAAATGCTGTTTTATTATGACAGAGTTCTTAATACAGTATCCATTTACCTGGACATTTATCAAATTGTTTGTTCATAAGGCAAGTGGGAGCTGTATAGTCTCTTCCTGGAATATATCTGCTGTTTCTTTCAACATGACCTCATTATCTTGTAACAATATTAGTGCTGATTTTATCTGATGTCTCAAAAATGGTCAGGATACACTCCTTCTAATTCACCACACCACACAGAAATCAGAAATACTACCCTTGTACCTGGTGAGGTTAAAATACCTGCATTAATGTCATAGGAAGTGAAGAACAGTTAATATAACAGAAGTTTGATAAGATTAGCAAAACTGCCTGACATTTTTGTTGGTTGATGAGTGGTTGGTTTGCATATTTTTAAAAGAGCATACAATTCTCTCAGTATGGAGGACAGGCACAAATAATGATTATTAAGGAGGAAAAAAATGGAGCTACTATTAAGAATCATAAAGACAAATTCTACACTGTAGAATGTCACGTACATAAAGCCTGAATATACAGCAAAAGTAGTGATATTTCCTGGTGTGGAAATTTGGCTTTAAAAAAATATTTGTTTAAAAAGAGTAATCTGCAGAAAGTTTTAAGTAGGTACAAAGAAGTACAGTATATTTAGAGTTAGGTTACATTTCCCTCTGTGTATTGCTCCTGACATATTGCAGTAATATGTTGAGACAGCTGTCACTGTGTAGTGGTTTTAGAATAGAACAATGTAAAAAAGAATTGTATTCTTGTGCATTGTTCCTTTAAAAAAAATCGCATTGCTAAAATGAATGTGAGGAAGTTTAGCAGTCTGTCTTTTTGCAACTTTATGGAATTAGTTTTGAAATGGATTGCAGTGTTTTTGCCCATGAACCCAAAAGACCACCTGCTGTGAAGCAAGTGTGTATAGACCAGTGTTTATTATAGCAATAGCCATAAGTTTACTTTTTATTGGTTCCAAACTGAAATCTTGGCAATTCTGAATTAGTGTGTTATCTTAGATTTATGGAGATGAAGGATAATTTAGAATGGCAATTCATTCAGAAGGGGATATTAACCAAACCAATTTTCTTATAGTGATGTGATACCGTAGTTATGGTTTTATCAGTATTTTCCATTATAAACTTCCACTTTCAGTACGTATAGTTTGGATATAAAAATTCACTCCATGTTGAATTTTAGCTTGCTAATGTTGCTGTTGAGCATTACGTAATGCACACTCCACAAAATAATTGAGCCACAGCTCTTTTAAAATTATGCTTACTTTATTTAGTTTCTTCACCTATATAGAATCATAGAATATCCCTCTCTGCATATAACCTAGCTTCAGCAAATGCACCTGTATACTAGGGGAATAAAGCTTGATAGAAATGGCTTCACTTTCTTGACATGTACAACAATACCTTTAGCTACAGAAGGACCATTGGATTGTAATCCAGTATCTAATGGGGCTACATAAATTAAATGGGATTGTATATAGAGGATTACAGCCTTTGCTACTTCATTTAGTGTTTTTCTGAAAGCCCAAAGGGAATTTGTTCACAATTCTATTTTCAAATCAAAACAATTTTTAAAACCAAAGTACTGGAGGACTTGGCATGAGAGACCCAGTTCCATGGTGCACAATGACTGCATGCTGCCCTGTTGTTTGTTGTTGTTATCCACCCTCAAGTTGATCTCGACCCATGGCGACCCTGTAGATGAGACATCTCCAAGACTCCCTATGCTCCACTGCTCTGGTCAGGTCCTGTTAATTCATACCCACGACCTCCTTAATAGAGTCATCCATCTAGCATGTGGCCTGCCTCTCTTTCTGCTTCCCTCTACCTTTCCTAGCATTATTGTTTTCTCCAACGAGTCCTTCCTCCTCATGATGTGGCTAAAGTCCGACAGCCTCAGTCTAGTAATCTTGGCTTCCAGAGAGATTTCTGTTTTGATCTGCTCCAGGACCCATTTGTTTGACTTCTTAACTGTCCATGGTAACCTCAGCACTCTTCTCCAGCACCACATCTCAAATGAACTAATTCTTTTCCTATATTTTTTCTTAACTGTCCAACTCTCACAGCCATACATGGTAATAGGGAATACAATGGCTTGTATGATTCTTACTTTTGCGCTCAGTTGTATGTCCTTACATTTTATGATATTTTCTAGTTCTCTCATGGCTGCCCTCCCCATTCTTAGTCTTCTTATGATTTCTTGACTGCAGTACCCAGTCTGATCAATATTTGATCCAAGTATGAACATCATTTTAATATTTCTATTTCCTCATTATATCGGTTGAATCTGTGTAAATTTGCTGTGTAAATTTTTGTTTTCTTTACGTTCAAGAATAAATATGCCTTTGCTCTTCTTTAGTAGTTGTTCCAAGTCTGTGATGTTTTCAGCTAGTAATGTGGTGTCGTCTGTGTATCTTAGATTGTTGATATTCCTTCCTCCTATTTTCACTCCTCCTTCTTGTGTCTAACCCGGCTTTCCGTATAATATGTTCTGTATACAAGTTGAACCAATAGGGTGAGAGGAGCCTTGTCTGACCCCTTTGCCAATTGGAACCATTCTGTTTCCCCATGTTGTCCTAACAGTGGCCTAAGTAAATCTCCTCCTCCCTCCACCTGGGCCACTCCCTTGCCTTGGCTCCTGGACTTAAGGGAAAGGAGTAATGTCCCTCCCTTCCTTCCACCATCTTCCAGCGAACGCCAGGCTGAGAGACTGTTTCCTCTAGGTTTTTTTTCTTTGTGGATTGGGATGGTGGGTCGAGAAGGGGATTAAATTTCTACTTTATTGATTCACTATGTTAATTGCCATACATTTTTATTGCTATTTTTATCACTGTTGTTATTTGCTATGTATTTTTTCCTATTTATTGCTATTGTGAGTTGTTACGTTGTTTTATTGCTATTGTTATTTGTTATGTATTTTGGGGTTAATTTTTGTACTTTATTGATTTGTTATGTTAATTCTTATGCATTTTTCATTGTTATTTTTATTGCTGTTGTTATTTGCTATGTACTCTTTTTGTTATTTGTTGCCATTGTGATTTGCTATGTTACTTTTATTGTTATTGTAATTTACTATGTATTTTCTTTACTGTTGTAACCCACCCAGATTGTTCATGATTGGGTGGGCTATAAATAAATCCATATTATTATTATTATTATTATTATTATTATTATTATTATTATTGATTTCTCATTAGGAATATCAGCTGTGTTGGCACTCCCCTGTCTTTAAGGGCATTCCATAGTCTTTTGTGACCTACGCAATCAAAGGCCTTGCTGTAGTCTATAAAGCACGTGGTGATTTTTTTTTGGGGGGGGGACATTCCTTGGTGCACTTCATTAGCCACCATATGTTTGCAATGTGGTCCCTAGTGCCTCTTCCTTTCTTGAATCCTGCTTGCACCTCTGGGATTTCTCTCTTCATGTATGGTTGGAGTCTATGTTGCAGAATTTTGAGCATGATTTTGCTTGCATGAGAGATTAGAGCTATGGTTCTATAGTTGCTGCAGTCTTTTGTATCTCCTTTTTGTGTCTGTATAGAGCTTTCAAAATTAAGGTGAAAAAACGAGAAAGTGTTATTGTAAAAAAGAGGCAGAGAATATTATTTAGGTATACCTACCTATATTTGACTTTCTATAGCTCCACGTAGCCAGAGTCAAATAATCTTTAACACAAACTCAGTAACATATTTCATGATTTATGAAACCTTACCACAGACATATATTTGAAAACCGATTTTCAGAATTCAGAATTTGATTTTCAGAATGCAGAATTCAAGGTGTTCTTTTCACAATGAAAGAATTAAAAATTGACTCCCTAGTGCCTTCTCCCCCCCCTCCAGCCCACATGAATGAAACTATGCACAAAGAAGGAGACTGACACAGTAATTTTACCTCCGAAGTATCTAAACTAATTGTAGATTACTGTGGAGAACTGAATTAGAAGTGTACAGACATGGAGTTTTGTTGTAAAAAGACTGTTTAGAAAAAAAAGTAAACTTCTTCATTAAAAAAATTCATTGTTAAAGAAAACAATAAAGATCAATTTTATGGAAAATAAATTCCTTTCAGTCTTCATAATTTTCTAATTTCTAATTTTCATTCCATTACTGTGGCCATTTCTGTGTTGTATCTGTCTATGTGTTCATTGGGTTTTATCAGCACCAAAGAAACTTGGAAATATTGCTAAAAATGGTCAATGCACATTAGTGTTGGCCATTAGTTATTTAAAGAAATAAAATGTTTCAGCATTAATCATTACTGAACATTATTATTAATCAGTGTTATTATCATCTTTATTAGTTATTATTAGTCATTATTATTAAAATAATATTTCAATAAACTTTTGATTAACTATCATTTTAAAGCTTAAAAAGAAAAAAAAATCCTTCAGAATGTTTTAAAAGATCTATGGTAATGAGTAAATAATACCCCAAACTATAATATTTTAGCATTTAAATTAAGATTACATCAAAATATGCCAGCGTACCATACTTCTGATCTTGAGCACTAATTCCTGGCAATTATGGAAGCTGTAATTAACCTTCATACCCAGTTACTATGACTGAAGGGTAATATTTATATCCTTTAAAGTATGAATTTTACTTTTGAGTATTTACAATGATGTGCTTTCCTGATATGATTTTGATGAGATGGTTTTTTGATGAAATATATTTTTTCTTTTGGAACTGAACTACTCATGAATAAATCATAATGGTATATTTTGTACAATTGAACACTTAAGATTAAATCATAATCTAATGTTCAAGAATCTTCTGATTTGCTCTTTTTTTTCCTATCACCACATTTTTTTAAAATCATACTTACATTACTTCCTCTCCTTTTCCTCTCTGTTTCTTATTTTATATACCAACAACTGACTACTGATTAAGCTGGGAAATATATGTTATTGCATCAAGTAACTCTTGCAAACTTTTAAAACAACTTCCTAATTTCTGGGGGGAAAAAACTAACAATCTTTTATTGTGGCTCAAAATATTTGTAACCTAAGCAAATATTAAAGTAGGAAAAATGGAATAAGATTTGGAGAAAATGTTAACTTAAATGTCTATAAAATAGAATAACAACAAATAAAAAAGGGCCAGAAATGAGAAGGAGGTAATTGTGTCTTTTATGAAGACATTTAAAGAAGTTCAAGAATGTTATGAGAGGTTGAAAACAGAAAACAGAAAACAGCAAATATTATATAATATGACCAGTTACTGAAGAAAGGAAAGAGACTGAAGAGAAAGAAAAGAGATTGAGAACTTCATACAAAGAAATGATGACAAAATTGAAGGGAAGATTTACAACCAAAGTTGACAAAAACAACCATAAAAAAGGTCTAAATATTGACTTTAGAAGGTTTTTATTATTTGTTAACATTACTTTCATTGCATATTTTATTGTTGCTAGCTGTGTTGGGCACATATAGAAAGGTCAACAACAAATGTAATAAATAAAATAACAATGTTGAAACACAAAATATGAAACTTTAATGGACAGAATAAGAAAATAAGAATATAAATTCAAGAAATTAGCAGTGAGCAAATATGCATAGTAGTGAGACAGAAACTGAAAAAATAGCCTTCATAAGACAGTGTAACAGTGAAATGGAAGATGCTGATAGAAGCAAGGAGCTAGGATGCAGTGCGATTTCATGAACAACACAGTTTCATATGTTTAAAAATTGGATGAGATCTGCATCATAGTTACAGTTAAGCTTTGCTCAGTAAGGGAGATGCTTACCAATAATATCTATGTGTTGTCAACAAACAAATAAAGCAATCCTGAAAAAAATATCTAGACTGTCAACCCATGTAAAATGGGCGATTAAGATAATTAAATATTATTAAACATTCTCTGAAGATGCCAGATGCCACAGATGCTGGCGAAACGTCAGGAAGAAACTCTTCTAGAACATGGCCACAGAGCCTGAAAAACCCACAAAAAAACTATTATTAAACCCATTAGAGAAAGAAAAGAGATTTGCTTTTGGTTAGTCCACAGCAGGATATGAGGAAAACATCACCAACACCCCAATCATATTCTCCATCAAGTGGTGTACAGAGGTATATTGCCTATGGCATATATATAGCCATCATGACCAGCAGCTGATATGAGTGGTCTTATCTTCCATGAGTTTGTCAAATCCCCTTTAAGGCCATCACAACTGATGGCCATCACTACAACTAGCAGGAGAGAAATTGATAGTTTCACTATGTACTGTGTAGCAATGGAGTACTTGCCTTACCCCCACCATTCAGATTCAGTGGGTGCCTCATGTTTCTCCCTACTATTTTTTCCACACACTGTATACATTTATACATCTCTATCATGCGTCCCTTCACTCAACCTTTTTTAAGCCAAAGACTGAAACATTGTAACTTGTCCTCAGCAGAAAACTTCTCCAGAGTCTCGATCAATCTGCTTGCGCTTTTCTGTACCCTCTCCTTTGAATTAATAAATTCAGGATCTGGTAGCAATGCTAGGTAGCATGCTCCCTTTTTGTTGTTCTTTCACTAGCAACTGGCAAGTACGGACCATTTTTCAGGCCATTAGCATGTAAGCAGCTAAAGGGGGTGTAACTGGTTGAGTGCTGGCTCTGTCTCTTATTGTAGTGTTTTCAGTTGCGTTCTTAACTCATTTGTTTTTATGCTGTGTTTAATCTATTTTATGTGTGTTTTATTATCATTAGCCATCCAGATTGCCTTTTTTTTAAAAGGGAGAAAGCTGGTGTATAGAACAAACAAACTTACATCAAAAACACAAAAGCGTTGGGATACTTACAATTTTAATCATGGCACTGACTCCTGTAGAATAAAGAAATGGACTAAAATCTTTAACAAAGCTATGCCATAATAAACTTTTTAGGTATTTAGGGTGTCAGAAGATCCTCTCTTTCTCTGCAAAATGTTTACATGGCCTCCCCACACTCCTGAAACAGTCTTGCAGGAATTTTGAGTTGGTAGTGAGCAATGCATAGCTGAAAGCTGAATTTTCCAATGTATATGTATTCCTGGAAAAGATATTAATTTTTACCCAATTTTAAATTGCCTCTTCAAAATGTAAATAAAACGATAAAAGACTTGAAACAAATTAATTAATTAATCATCATTATTAATGAAAGGAGAGAAAGGCATAGCGTTATCTTGCAAAATACCAGCATTGCCTAGACATTCTCTGCCAAAATTCTCTTTGATGGCCGGTATCTGATAGGTAGCTTGTTTCCCCAATAAATTAGGGATCTGCTTTGCTCTCAGAACACAGCCTTTACACAGCTGTGCACTGTGCCATTCCTCTCCCTGCCTCAAGCCATGCACTGTTCGCAGGCAATATGTTATCTCTTCCCTCTGCTTTCTTATTAGGAGTTTCTAAATAATTGCTGTCTCCCACAAAGTCTCATTCTTCTTTTGCTAAGCTGGCTTGTTTTAAAGAGAACATTCACGCAGCCAGCTAGACTCCAAGAGCCAGGAATTGGCATCCTTCCACTTTGTCCGTGGCAGACAAAGAAGCATTCACGTTGGCCAGTCAGTACAAAATATTTTTCAGCCAACCGAACAGGGCCAAAAGTAAGTTATATTTCAGTAATGCAGGAAGGGCATCGTAACACACTGCTCCACAACTTCTTTATGGATCTAAATTCTAGTATACTTTGAACCACTGCATGCCATCCTATTCAATAAACTAAGCAGTAGAGGGAGAATATGAACAATCCAAAATTTAAAATAGGGCGTGCAGATGTCTGTGTAGGTGGCAGGGGAGAAGGCATTTGGCCTTTGCTGTGGAAAAAGCTATAGCTCTCATTTTGCTGCTAGATTTGCATGCAAGAGTTTTCTTCTGAAACGTAATGAAATTTATCAGGGGGAATGCAAGGGCACAGTTATGTGTGTTTGGAGGAATCAGGTCACAAAATAAAAGACCAAAGTGAAGAAGTGAATTAACAGTGTTGGATAAAAAGGAGTACTCCCCATATCTAATATATTGAGAATATCCTAGAGCACTATGGGGTTTAAAGACCTGTAATTTTTGTCTTGGCTTTTATCCTTCTACTTGTCTTCCATTAAAAAAAATTTCATCATTAGTTGTAGGGTAAAATACTTAGGAGATGAGAAAAGTACAGTTCCAAGGACCATGCAGAAGTGAAAGAATGACTTTAAAGCAGACTTGTCCAGATGTTAGTTGTGCAGAATTCATACTGAATCTGCTGACAAGACAAAATACTTTTATTTTTGAAGCTAAAGCTTACTTGTGATAGATAATGATGAACTAGTAGTCTACTATAGATAAACTCATTACCCAACTAACTTATGAGATATTTTAGTTTAATGAGGAAAGGGGAAACACAGTTACAAAGTTCCAGTTTGAAACATTTCTATTCTTCAGTAGTTTTTAATGAAACTTTGTCATATTAGACTTCAGAATATCTGAGCTCATGAAAACTGATACCATAATAAAGAGGGTAGAAAACCTTTTTCATCATCCTCATCATTTATTATTACGGCACACATAAATAAATAAATAAATGAAACCTTTTTCATAATAAACATGTCAATATTTCAAGGTTCTAGAAGCTGGTACTGCTGCAACAGGCTAACACGACTAACATTTCAAAATCTAAGAGACAGCTTTGAACTTTCAAAACAGCTGGCCCAAGAGATGAGTTTTACTATTTAACATATTTTCTTCACAATTTTCACGGAAAGGGGGAGAGTCTCAAGTAATGCTGCAGCTACAATAAATGCATTGGAAGCATCTTTCCTGTATTTCATTTAGGAAATGGGGATGGGGAGTGCACATTTTGCATATGGGAAAATGAGAACTACAGGAACACCACAGAAACTGGTAATTCCCTTGCCATTTTTCCGTTCCTAATGCAGACCAAGTTGATCTCAACTGTTTTCACAAATGAACCTTGCTTAATCTCTTCTGCTGCATCTGCACAGTAGAAATAATCCAGTTTAACACCACTTTAACTGTCATGCCTATGGTATTCTAGAAACTGTAGTTTGCTGTGGCACCGGAGCTCTCTGACAAAGAAGGCCAAGTATCTCACAAAACAAGAAATCCCAGAATTCCATAGCATTGAGCTGTGACAGTTAAAGTGGAATCAGACTGGATTTTTGCTGCACTGTGGATGCAGCCTTTATTCCAAAGTAGGCTTGTGATCAAATTTTCAGCTCTTTTTTAAAAAGGAAAACAAGCATTTATGCGTGTATGAAAGAGCAGAATGGGGTCACTTAAAACTGGCAAAAGTGGAACCCACCCGCTGTAGAACTATGACTTAATTGTACTTCCACATGTGGCTGTTATTTAATTCAGACCAACCAACCAACTAGGAAATCAGAACATGGATGCTTTGACAGAGAGTTCAGTTCTTTGTGGTGTGGTGGTGGTGGGCTTTCCTGTCTACTTTTTTTCATTTCCTTTCCTATTTGGACCTTGGTGGGTTTTTTTAAACAATGAGGTTCAAAGCAGCTAACAATAGTAGCATGCTCCTAACCATTCAAAATAACCATAGCCCCCCCCCCCCCCGACTTATAAAAACAGTGCTGATAACTCTTGACCTGTGCCAAATCAATATGGTCAAGTCCCAAATCAAGGTACACTGATTCAGACTTATTTAGTTGAGGTTCAAGTCAGATTGATCTGGATCCAGTCATATAAAGTCTAAATATTCTGGTGATTTGAACACCAGCGTGCGGGGAAAGAAATTCAGACAGCTGTCTTCAAAAGGTTCTAAAAAATAACTTCATTGAGGTTTGATGCTAATTTTGTTTTCACTTTAGCATGTTCATCCTATTAATATCTACTTTTCAGTCTTCTGATCCCAGTCCAGACCCACCCACTCTTGTTCTTTATATTTGTTGCTTATTTGAGTGTATCTCTGTTGGTCTCAGTGTTTTATTAGTCTCTTTGTTGAAAGGGAAGACTGATGCAATAATGCTGTGCACAGAATCAGAAAGCCTACAAGGGGCAGAATGGTGGAGCCAAGCAGAGCCATTTGGATGCTTCCCCTCTTGTTTATCTATTCTGCTCCCTTTCTCAGGCTGATACTCTTAGGGGATGATTTCACTTTCCTTCCAGCTTTCCTCTAGCATGTAGCCTACTGTAGCATCCCAAGTAACTATCCTTCCCTTAGATGGATTTCTTATAATAAAGCCTGTTTTCTCTGTTTCTTCAAATACAGTATCTTTGATCTTTAATCACATTTTATGCTGAATGGAAGTCCCTACTTTACCCTTCTCCCCCAATTTTGACTCTATATTTTTTAAGGTTGCATTTGATTTTGATTGCAGTTTTTGTGTAGTTATTTTTCTTTAGTGTATTTGGTCTCTCTTTATTTTCTCTCTCTTCCTCTCTGTGTTAGTAAGTCTTGGCTCACTGGGAGCACACATAAATCTCAGATGTTATTACAATGGTCTTTCGGTATCTGCAGACTTGCCATCCATGGATTTGAGCATCCGTGGACAGCAAGCTCGCATTGTTCCTAATGGTGGTGCCTGCATGGGCAGATGCAGAAGGCATAGCTCAGGCTCCAAGCCAGCAAATGTGCGTCCCATCTCATCCTGTTCCACTGACCCTCATATTTGCCTCTCCAGCTGGCACTGCCCCCTCCCCCTTGCCCCAGCAGCTACACTTAGGGGTGTGTTGCCATCTGTGGCGCTTCCTCCTGGGCCAGGCTCCACTGCCTCAGCCTTCTTTTGGAGAAGATCTATCCCCCCCTCCTCCCTCCCTGATCTCCCCCATTGCAGCCTCTTTCTCTGCCCTCAGGGCCTCCTCTGCCATCTCTGCCTCTTTGGCAATGCTCCTCCAGAGAAGAAGGAGTGCTTCTTGTCAGCTCCCACCTCTGGTGCTTCTGGGTGGGTTCAGGGCTCTCCATGGAGGAGCCCACAGATGGAGTGCCATGGCTGCTGCTGCCATGGCTGCCACTCTGAGACTGGAGGAGTGGCACCTTGTTGGAGCAGGAGGAACTCTCCCTCCCTCCCTATCCTCCTCCTCTTCCCTTCTCCCTCTCTCCTGACCCATCCGCCAGCAGTGCACAAATGGACGGAGGGAGAAAGAGTGTGAGAGACAGTTACCTCCCCCTTTTTCTTCCCCCGTCCCTCCCTCTTGCCTCCATTGGAGTGCTCAATGGAGACTTGAGTATCTGTGGATTTTGGTATCAGTGTGTGGGGTGTGTGTGCAGAACGGATCCCCTGAGGTCACCAATGACCCACTGTATAACAGAGAAAATCAGCACACAAATTGGCAAATTTTAAACATATTGAAGCAATCGTTAGACTGAAAGCCAATTAATATTTGATTTTGGGTGGCACAGTGTCTAATGGTATGGAAAAGTGAAAGCTAACACAGAATTCAAAGTTCATGTGATAAGGAAAGTGCTGCTAAAAATATGGTGGGAATGCAAGAACAAAATCTGTTGAAAAATTCCTTTATGGGTATCTCCTTAAGAAGCTTTCTTTGGACTATGGAAATAAGTCAATAAGGGATGGTTAAGATACAAAGACTTGCTGAAAGTAATTAGCTACAAAAATTGGAAATAAAAATCAGAGAAGATTTGGACAATGAAGAGATATTTTGTAACTGGTTCTTATATAAGCAAATATGTGAAAGATTAATAATAATAATAATAATAATAATAATAATAATAATAATAAATTTTATTTATATTCCGCCTTTCCAATATTTTTATCAAGGCAGCTTGAGACTAGAAGATTTTGACAGTTATTTTCTTTTCAGGGCTTATCATGCTTCCATATGTAATGAACTTCTGTGAAATGTTTAACAAAAACAATGTAATTATCTTGATTCCCCAATGTAACCATTTAGAGACATGCAACCATTCAGATTTCAAAAATTCTGGGCTGGGATGGCCTGCAAATTGGTCTGAATAAGGGGCCAATTTGAATTAGATCCTGGACTAAAATGGAGAGGGGGATAGTTTCTATGATAGTCCTTTAGGTTTTAAAAATATACTTTTGGCATATTGAACATTTTCACATCTGGTTAGATTCCTCATTGGTGTCCATAAGGGTCAATTCACAACTTATACATTTCAAAAGAATACGAAAAAGAGAATAGTTCTGTACGTGGTCAGATTTAACAATACCACATATCCATCACTATTTTGAATCAGACAAAGTGCCCATTTAGTACAATGTTAAACTTCCAATTATATTAGTCAAGAAATCTATCAGCAGGTTATGATCTAATAGCCACCCCCTATCATTTCCTCCCAGCATCCAGCAGCTAGATGCACACTACTTTTAATTATGGAGGTTTCATCCAACTTTTTGTGGATAATATCCATTGATAAATCAACCTACCCTTATTTTTCTGGTCATTTCTTGGTGTGCTAATTAGTTCCACAATTTAATCATGGCTTGCATGAAAAAGTACTTTTCTCTGACTTGATTCCACTATCAATCAACTACACTGGGTGACAGGCCAGCCTCCGCAAAATGAGGTAGCCATCTGGGGCAGCTAGTTTTGGATCCCAAATGATAAATGGTTGGTTAAAATTATTATTTATTATGAATAAGTAAAATGGTAATTTATTTAACTGATTGCTATATTTTTACTGTCACAAAGAGGGAAAGGATTTCCTTCCTTCATACCAGCATTGGGTACTTGGATCTTGGCTGGGGGTGGGGACTGTTATGTTTCAGGCAGCAAAATAGCTTGGGCTGGTCCTGAATAATCTTCAAGCATTCCATACATTTTTGTTAGCCAAAATTTAATCTTATGGTACATTCTTGTTTCTCTAGTCCCACAAAATGACTTTCTTTAGCTATTTGAATTTCCAGTGGTTCTTCCACCGCTGTTTAAGCTTCTTCCAACTAATTTGGGGGGTGGGAAAATAAGCCCATCAAAATTATAATTGGGGCTAACCTATAATTTGTTCACTCTCTGCTCCCCTCCTCATTTAACAACCGAAGCAGCAGCAGCAGCAGCAGCTCATCTTTCTCCTCTTCCACTCTGCTTTAACTCCCAAATGTTGTCAATTATCCACAAATCTCTCAGGACCTGTACCATATGAATAACAATTCATTAACCTTCACTTTCCTCTACTGATTAGCACGCCCCCCCCACTATATCCCTAATGTAGGAGACAGCATGTCAGAAACTCAACCAAACTTTTTAATTATGCAAATAATACAATACCCGGAGATAATTATTTTGTTGGAGATCTGCGGCTGCAGACTTCCTGCTCTTATAGTTTCTACATCCCATTCTTTCTTTTATTTTCTTTATATTATCTGAGTACTGTCAAGGAGAATGAAGGATTTTCCACTATGTTCCAGGTAGGTAATCCCCCAAGGAGACCAAGTACATAGATGGACTGCTAGTTTAAAAATGTGAATCAGGGTTTCATTCTCCCCCCCTCTTTTTTTTTTACATGGATAAAGACCACCAGGATCTAATGCTGAGATGCAAGACTCTCCCTACAAGTAAAATAACTACTCCAGAACTTCTTCTTCCACTCTACCAGGCTACTAGAAGCACTTCTTTGTCCTACTCAGCTAGAAGAAAATACACCACCCACATGTTACCCCAAAGTCATGGAGGCTTTCTTGAACCAGATATGCTGAATGCCTATGCACCTAAACATAAATTATATCCTTTCATTCAATAAATTGTTCTCCTGTCATCAACTCATCTTATATCATGTATCCTAGAATGTGGGCATAATAGTATGTATTATTTTTTTCCTTTTGCAGATAATGTAAAGAGTTTCATTTAGTCCAGAATACATTATTTGTTGAATGTTTTCTGTGAGAGAAAGCAGATTATGCATTTCAAATAATATCTTTTTAAAATGTGATTTCCAAATATAAGAAAGTTAAACATAGGGTTCGACCAGAGTTTGTAAAGTAGATCTATTGAATTCAGAGGGACATAAGAATAATGTGTGAAAATGGCATATGTACATGTCTATATTTCCTGTCTGTGCAAATTTACCAAATGCCTCATGGGTTTTTGGTTGTGTTAGAAACAAGAAAACGGATAGTGCTGAGTGACTAGCTCTATACATTTTCAGAACCCACTCAGATATAAAGGTGTTGCACTGAAACATGACTACCTTATGTCACCATGGGTCACCATGCCATGGGCAATAGGAGTCTCAGCTCTGTGACTGGAGGACAGTTCTGAGAAAACAGTTCCATTTGTGGCTTTTGAACAACTGAACTCTCAAAAACCTCACTATAGGAAGAAAACAAAACAAAAATTAAGGGGTTGGGGAGTGGGGAAATTTCCTCCAGT
Source organism: Sceloporus undulatus (assembly GCF_019175285.1). Classification (NCBI taxonomy): domain Eukaryota; kingdom Metazoa; phylum Chordata; class Lepidosauria; order Squamata; family Phrynosomatidae; genus Sceloporus; species Sceloporus undulatus. The sequence continues at coordinate 175,253,815 of NC_056522.1, read as the reverse complement.
ATAATAATTTGGTGCTACATGATGAAGTGTGCCACTTCAGAAATGTGTTCCATAATGTGCTAGTTTTTTCAAAGTCTGCCAAATAGGTATATAATTAAAGAAGAAAAAAATGTTGAAACTAGATATTGCTGCTGAATGCTCTTTTCCTCAACTAACTTTCTCTTACTTTTCAATGTCTTTGAGTGCCTTATCTGTTCCCAGTCTAGCAGTCCGAAAGCATTCAAATGCAAGAAGATAAATAAGTATCACTTCAGTGGGAAGGTAAAGCATTCTGTGTAGTTGTGCTGGCCACATGATCGCCAAAATTGTCTTCAGATAACTGGCTCTTCGGCTTAGTAATGGAGATGAGCACCACCTCCTACAGTCAGTTATGATTCGACATTCATGTCAAGGGGAAACCTTTACTTTTTTAAATGATGTTTGATTTTATAATGGAAAATGGGGGGAGGGTATTTCAGTCAATTGAAAGAAGAGGTATGGTTTAGTAACTGGAAGATAATGACTAAGTTTATTGATGAGAGGAAAGGGTATGAAAATGTAAAGGAAATAGTTAAAATGATGTTCCACTTGAGAGGAAAAAGAAATTAAAAAGGAAACACTGTTCCTGTGGTGGGTGGGAGTGAGGGGGAGAGGCAATAATAATAATAATAATAATAATAATAATAATAATAATAATGATGATGATGATGATGATGATGATAATATTTATTTGTGATTTCCTGCCTTTCCCAGTGGATCGAAGCAGGGTTACAGACTACTAATAGAAATATAGTGTGTGTGTGTGTGTGTGTGTGTGTGTGTATGGGGGATTAGTTACTAGCTGAGGACACTTTTGAGATAGGATGTGAATAATTTGTTGGTATGTAAGGCAATATGTTATATTAATAGACTCATATAATAAATAAAAAACAAAAAATACATCATTGGGGGAAAAGAATAAAAAAGAATATGTTAGGCAGCAGCATTCCAGTTGCCCTTCCCACTTCCTTTATACTGAATGTTTCTGGGCCCAGGCTGGGGAATGGAAGAAGCAAGAAAGAGAAATGTTTCTGGAAAGTGCTCTGAGGATGGAACCAAGCATTTTGTCCTCAGGGGCCATGAAAAGTGACTCTTTGCTTAAAGTATATAGCAAAAATACATTTTTAAAAGACTGAGGAACATCTTTGCCCCCAATTTCTAGCACATGATGAGAAAACATGAAAATATGTCAAGCTTGGCTTTTTCTGAATGCTTTCATACCCCTTCCTCTCATCAGCAAATTCAGCCATTATTTTCTGAATTGGTTGGAAACCATATCTGCAGTTGTCCACACAGAAATCTTTTAACTGGTGTTTGTACCAATGGAAACTGTGCCTGTAAGGTTAAGTTCTATTGCTCTGAAGAAGAAATGTTCTTTATAAAATATAGTATGACCAACAAATATGTGGGTAGGGAAATTCTTTGTTAACCTCTGACCTTGTTGCCAGATGGATGGCCTACCTTTACACAAGAAGCTTAGGTTGTTTTCTCTCAGCACCTGTTGGGAGTGGTGATTCCATGAAGAGAAAAATAGTTCTGTAGTTGAACTTGTAGCAATAATCAACTCAGCTCATTTGAGGTGTGGTGATGGAGAAGAGTGCTGAGAATACCATGGACAGCCAAAAAAGACAAACAAATGGGTCCTTCAACAGATCAAGCCTGAAACCTCCCTGGAAGCCAAGATGATTAAATTGAGTCTGTCATACTTTGTCTACATCATGAGAAGGCATGACTCATTGGAAAAGACAATAATGCCAGGAAAGGTAGAAGGTAGTAGAAAGAGAGGAAGATCACATGCCAGATGGCTAGACTTAATTAAGGAGGTCATGGACCTAAATCTACAAGACCTAAGTGGAGGATAGAGGAGCTTGTAGATGTCTCATATGTAGGGTCACCATGAGTTGAGGTCAATTCAAGGGCAGTAAACAAGAACAACAAGAATTTGTAGCACCTTCTCCAATCCTTAGTTCCCACGATACTTTATTGGTAAGCAATGGCAGTAAATTTTATTGAGTAGATGTGTTGTCTCTTGTCCTTCCTGCCTTAAGTGAATCTGCTGCTTGGATTTCTGGATCAAGCAATAGCAATAGCAGCTTCATTCATATACCACTTCATATTGAACTAAGCAGTCTCTAAGTAATTTACAACTGTAAGCTAATTGGCCCCAACAAGCTAGGTACCCATTTTATTGACCTTGGAAGGATGCAAGCCTGAGTCGAGCTTGAGCCCTGGGTAGTACTGAACTCACAACCTTATGGTTTTGAGTAAATGGCTGCAGTACAGGCATTTAACCACTGCACCACCAGAGCTCCTTAAGAGGTGATTTTGTTCCATGTGCAGTGTTGTTTCCTTCAGAATGAGCACAAGAAGATCATTTTAGATGGAAAAAATGTAGAAGTTCAGTGATGATTCTAGACGGCATGAGAAGAAAACCAAAGCTTTTTGGAGCTTCTTTGTGTTTTTTACATATAGGGATCCCTTTATTGGGTCAAAAATTGAATAAGGCCATATAGAAACATTGTGCAGGTCTTTGTTCTAAATTAAAGTTTTAATTTAAAATACAAATGCAGAGGAAAAAGGAAAAGAAAGGAAAATAAGAAACAAGGAAGAGAAATATGTGGGATATAGTTATGGGCTATGTATAAACATTAATATAAGTAACACTGAAAGGAATTATACAGGCTGCTCACTCCAGGAGTCCCGACTGGGCACATTCTACCTATTACAGAAAATACATAAACAGGGCAACCCTGGATGACCTATAATCTCCAGCATTGGAACACTTACATCCAAATATATGGACAACATCCTTAAACCATATCCCACCAACACCCCCGCTATGTGAAGGACACCACGGACTTCCTACTGAAGGTACAATCCATCC
>NC_056522.1:175202422-175249621 GCF_019175285.1 Sceloporus undulatus | reverse complement strand
CCATCCACAAAAAACCCTTTCGAAAATGCCTTTTAAGCCACTATGGAGTGGAATCCTGGTACACCAACATCCACACATAGATGGAATACAAGCTGTCAGGAACAGCATTCCAGATGGGACTTAGAATAGCCACCAAGATCTGCCAGTTTGTTCTCACACACAATTACTTCACATTTGGTAACAACATATACATTCAAGTTAATGGCACTGCCATGGGGCTATGAATAGCACCACAATATGCCAATATCTTCATGGCCAACCTAGAACAATGCTTCCTTAACTCCTGCACCCCAGAAACCAGTTCCTCTACCTTAGGTACATTGATGTTATCTTCATGATTTGGATCATGGAGAAGACTCACTGAAGACATTCCACCAGATATCAACAACTTCCCACCCACTATCAACTTGAACTATTTATAGAACAAATTCACTTTCTGGACACCACATTACAGCTACCAAAATGGACATCTAAACACCCCACTTATAGCAAACCACTGATAGCTACACATACATACATGCCTCCAGTTTCCACCCTGAACACACCACCAGGTCCCCACAGTCTACAGCCAAGCCTCCAATATAATTGCATCTGCTCAGCCCACAGGGCAGGGATGCCAAACTCAAGGAATTACAACAAGCATTCCTCAATTACAGTACCCATCACTAAAGTGAAAACAAATAAACAAGGCAAGACTTGTACACAGGAATGATCCATCAGAACAGACTGAAGAGGGAAAATGACAGATCCCGACTATGGTCACATACAGCTTCCAACTGGGACCCACTCAGGCACCGCATCAATGAACTACAACCCATTTCTGGACAATAATGCCACTCTTTCAAGGGCTTGGTGCCAGACATTTATCCACCTATAGAACAACCTCCAAACCTCCGACGGTACCCACTTACAGAAAAGACATGACACAGATGGGGACACAAATACCAAGCCTTGCCACAAACTAAGATGCCAACTTTGTCTGCACATTTATTCGGGAAATGCCATCACAAGACCTAATGGATCACCTACAATTTAGGGGGACCATCACATGCTCATCCTCCAATGTGATTTATGTCATCAATTCCCATCAGCACTCTACATTGGGCAAATAGGCCAGTCCCTGTGCCAGATGATAAATGGACTAAATCAGACATTAGGAATGGGAATACACAAAAACTGGTGGCAGAACATTTCAATTTTCCTGGGCATTCCCTGTCAGATCTCAGAACAGCGTCTTTGAACAAAAGAACTACAAAGGTAGAATGAAAAAAAGAAAACAGCAGAATTGGGAGTTCATCCGCAAACTACAGCCCTCAGCAATGGATTGAACAAAGATAATGGTTTTCCTGGCTTACAACACACACTTCAAAACTATCTGACCACATTCCCAGGGGGGCATCCTATACATCTATTCTCCCCATCTACAGGCTAGTTTCCAAAGCTAAACTGGTCTTGCCACTTCATATCCATACACAAAGTCTAGTTCCCAAAGCCTTTGTTCACTAATGACCATATTAAAACTGGATTTGCCACTTCATTTCCACACACAAAGGATTTTTTATTTGAATTGACATTCTCATATACCAATGTGTGTGTTGTGTGTGTGTGTGTGTGTGTGTGTGTATATATATACTATCTATATTATATATATCTGTCCCTGGTTTCCATTCCACCAAATGCATCTGGAAGTAGACTTAAGTCTATGAAAGCTCATGCTGCCAACTTCTTTCTTTCAGTTATTGTCAAAGGTGCTACAAGATCTCTCTGCAGATTTATTCCACAGACTAACATGGCTATCCCTTTAATAAGTTGAATGAATGTCTGAAATATATTTTTATCAAAACTGGTGTCTGCAAGATTACATTCATGTGCAGATGAAACAGAAGATCCTCCAAGATTTGAATGATCATTGATCTTTCTAACTTTGGAGCATAAGTCCTTTTGCCATAAAAAAAAGGCATGCCGGATCCAGCTCAGTGACAATCTGTTAAATCCAGGTCACAGGACTGTGATTTAAAAGTGAATATTACTTATAAATATATTTTAAAATGTGATACAAATTAATCACAGCTACTGGACACATCCACGTTATATATCACCAGGAGCATTTTCTCCATTGCATCATCAAGATTCAGTTGAACTGGACACATTCTTCCTGAAAGATGGAGACATGTGTCTATTATGATTATTGCCAGACCAAATGTAATTTAACCTAAAGAAAATGCAAGGACAATTTTTTCGTTGGAAGAGAGAAATTGTATAGGATATTCTAGTTGTTTATTCTACTAGGTTCTGAATTTGTAACAATCAAATGCAGCATTTTACAACCGATATTTATAATTGCAATTGCGGGTTTCAGTTCCTCTCAAAAGAAATGTACTTTTCCTGAACATTTTCTCTGAACGTGAATCAGTTCACATTTGATCTGTGCAAGGTTATATAATCTGTATCTGCTTTTATTTCCATAACAATCATATACAGGTGCAGATCAATGAGAAGTATTTCTGTCATGACATACTTTTAAACACATAATCTTTTAAAAATATTAACTATGGCCTGTTACAGACTGCCAAAATAAAGCTGCTTGGGGTCTCTTTGGAGGTATGCTGTTTAAATGATGTATGCAATCCTAAGAATCTGGAAGCTGCACCAAAGTGCCCTCCAGTGCTTAGGAATGGAGTGTGGCTTTGGTGCGACCTCCGGACTCTTAGGACCCTGCATCATTTAAACAGCATACCTCCAAAGAGACCCCAAGCAGCTTTATTTTGGCAGTCTGTAACAGGCCTATGTTTTATTAAGTGTAGGGATAATAATTAAAACTTAACTGTTTTGTACTTGCATCACCATAAGAAATAACTATATTAAAGGGCAAATCTAAGTTTTAAGTACCAGACGAAGAGATGTAGTGAATTAATGGAACTGCATAAATGTTACTTATCAAGTAGGGACTAAAAAAATGGAATGACCATGTCTCCAAGTATAATGATAAGATAGATATGTCTCAAAAGATAAACATGCACTCAAAATCTTATGTAAGATTCACATTTTTTATAGGCAATGATGTACTATTCATAGCTTAGTGGCTAGTCTTTGGCATAGTTATTACAGGTTGGCCAGGAATCATACATGTTGATTTCTTTGTTAATCTGCCATCCAAGTAGACTGACCTTCAAAACTTGCATTATGGAAAGAACTTACTTAATGTGCATCTACAAACTTGCAGCATGATTTTTATATAAGTGCTAAGCTACTGCTTAATTGATTTTTCCATGTTGTACACTGAGAATAGGGGTTTTAAAATAGCTCTTAATATTCAGAAGACTGATTCCTAAGGCCAAAAAAGAAAAAAGAAAAGAAAAGAAGGAAAGAAAAGAAAAGCAAGAATAAGTAAGCACATTATCACTCCAGCAGAGGTCAAAAGGACAATCTGGCCTTAAGTTCATCATGCGCTGGGGCATCTGGATTCCTTGCAGACCTTGGTTGCTGGAGATTATTACCCTTTTGAATATCATTACAAAAAAGGGGGAGCATGCTAGGCAGTTCACTGCAGAAGAAATAGAGGAAGTGTTTTTTTAAGCAAGTTTGACAAAGATTGAGTTTCATTGACAAATACTGTCCGCAAGACAGGGTTGTCAGTGGAAGAGTTTAAACATTAACAATTTCTGTCAGGCTGTTGACACAACCACGGCCGACATTTCCCAAGTACACACACACACACACACACACACACACACACGATATCGCCATATAAAACTGGTTTCCTTTTTACAGTTTTCCCTTAAATAAACATAAATCATTTCATCAGAGGCTACACTCAGTGCGGCTTTTATAATTTAATCATTTTAAAAATCATTTCAGATGTAATGGTAGTAGCTCTTTCTGTTATTTTTAGGTAGTATGATTGTGCTCTTGAGGAAATTGTTGTTGTTATTATTATTTTAAAACTCAAGCAAATGCAAATTCTGAAACTGGGATAAACAGAGACAGTAAGCATAGCCAACAAAAAGCTGTCTAATAATTGCTGTTGGTGTTTGAGTACATCTTTTCTTTTCTGTAAACCTAGATAAGACAATAAGCTACTTTTAGAAAAGAAACTGTATTCTGAATATTCTGTGCTATGCACCCACTTCATACCAAGTTATTCATTATCCAGAAACAACTTCATGCTAAGGAACTAACTCCTACTGCTGCTGCTATTCTCCTTATCAACCATACATTTTTTTTATTTTGTGTTCAGTTATTATTTTGAATGTTTTATAAATGCCAATCTGTTAGCTATACATACTGTTTTAGTGTAACTGTTATAATCTGATGTCTATATGTGTGCATTTTGATGTTAAAAATCTCTTTTTAAAAATTAAATATTTTGGAAAATCACCAACTAGTTACAAGAGACTTTTGGGACTTGAAAAATAAACCATGAGTCATTTTGTCCTCTCATGGTGTCTAATTTAAGGGAAAAATATTGCAGGGACTTCTTTAAAAGCACTATAAAATATTGCTGCCCATATTTAATTTACTTTTAAATAATTATTTATCATTGATGTGTCACGAATGGCATTCAGGGAAGTATACCAATATTTTATGAAACGTCAAGATAATAATGAAAAGTATAAAATCACATATGAAACAAAAAGAGCTCATTTCTGCAAACAAATGCACCAGTCCTTGGAACAAACTAAGATAAGTATCCAAAGAAATAGGTGAAGACTAACTAAGCACATTATAAATTCAACCATCCTCAAAAGGCAAATAGCTCAGACTTCATCTGGTACCTAGAAGGGGGAAAAAATACAATATGTTAAAGATGTTGTGTACTTGCGATCAAATCAAGCCAAAATTATATGAATTACATTTTTAGTGACATCAGTTATATGAACCACAGAAAGGTTTGGAGAATTATAATGTCTCAGAACAGTTTGGTTGCAAATTGGAAAGCTGACGTTTTAACTAAATGCTCAAAGGAAATCTTAAAAAGAGCAGTGGTACCCCTGCCTTTTACGTTATTTGCTATATTGTCCCTATTAAAGGCACCTTACAACACTCCTTTGAGAGAGACAGAGCTGGTGGAAACATGGTATTTTACTACTATGCAATATTCCAACATTTCCCTATAGGACAGATGCCAAAGAAGTTTCTTAGTGGAACTTTGCAGAAAACCAATTTTTCTCAATAAGGTTCAGGCAATAAGAAAGATGCAAATTCTATTGGAACTGATAAATAAACAAATAAAAATGAACTTGTATTTAGTCCTTTCTGGCCACCTAATCTAATTATTTTATTTAAAAATGTCAACAATATGCAAACCACTAACCCAAAACAAGGCAATTTTTTTTTAACAAAACGAAAATCTGATCCCAAGTGAAAATTGAAATGAACCTTGAAATAAACCAGAAATATGCCCCTGTACAAGTCTGCTCAAAAAGAAACCCCAAATGAGTTCAGTTGGGGTTACTCCTAAGTAAATACAGTTACTCTTGAGTAAATGAGAATGACGCTAATATATTTCTGAAGTGTGTTAGATGACTTATTGTTAAGCATAGACTTATGTTTGACAGCATTGTCAAACCTATTTCTTAGTAGACAGCTCGCTTATGCCAGTTTTCAAAGGTTCATCACTCCTATTTTTATTTGTTTATTTATTTATTTTTGCATGTTGTACCAATATCCCTCATTCCTCAGTCCCCAGTTTCATTACTCTTTTCCGCAATGAAAGTGAGTAGTTTGAAATTCATCCTATGTTGTCTCTGGATGCTACCCATGTAAGTTGGATCTTTGATTTTCCAGCCATCACAGAAAGCAGCCTCCATGTTTGATCAAAGGTGCGTTATGTAGAAAAAAAGGATCTCCCTTACTTTTGTGTTCATACATCTAGAGCCCATGTGGCAGATCAGTTGGTGTTCATATTGTTCTTGTCCATATATCAGCTCGCCCCTTCCCAGCTCCACAGCCAATGCCTGCTGGCTGGAGACAGAGTTTATAACAATGTTTGAAAGAAGATAAAGCATGTACAGAAAGAGAAAGCATTTTTGTAGAGTACTTACAAAGTTAGAGCTTGGTCCACATAATTTATCACACCACTCCTCCTTTTGCAGCTGGAATAGGAAATCTTGAGAGTACTGTAGAATGAAAACAGAACTGGTCATGGGTTCAAAAGGAACGGAGACTACAATATGACACCACAACAGTAAAGAAGTTAAGCTCTGAGCAGTGTCAGCTCTTAAAATAGGGATTACCATAATGTAGCACCCAATAGAGCTGATGTTTCCTTCATGCAACTGATTGGGTAATGGGATTTCGACATCTACACTGAAGCACTCTCAGCTGAAACTCTCAGTTGGATGAAATCTCATGCGATATATAGTCTAACATCTTGCTTAATGCAGAATCTACAGCTGAAGCATCCCAGCAGGTAGTTGTCCCACCTCTTTTTGTAGATGTCCAGAGATGAGGACCCCTTGGCAATTGGTTCCACTGCCTAACTACTCTAACTGTCAAGGAGTTCCTTCTAATGTTCAATACAAATCTATTCTTCTGTAACTTTGAACCATTAGACCTACTTCTAAGTCTGCACCCTCCTCTCTGTGACAGCCCTTGGAGTTTCAAAAAAGTGTGATCATATCATGCCTCAGTCTTCTCTTCACCAAGGTAGATGAGCACAACTCCTTTAACTTTTTTCTCATATGTCCATTTGCATCTCAACAGCAAAAGAGGGGTCCCTGTTAAGATGCAAATGGACTTCAAATTTCCTAGACTTTGAAAAGCTCCCTATTGCCACATGGCCAGAAGGAAGAAGAGCCTGCCTGAAAAAGATATCCTCCCCATCATAATATCTTTATAAGGACTGAAAGAACACACAGGCATCTGACTAACATCTCCAATTGTTTTTTTCTTCTTCGCCTCTTTGGTTTGTAACATCTTGCCTGATGAAGAAGACCATGGAGCTTTGAAAGCTTGCAACAAGAATATTGTGCATTTCGGTTAGCCAATAAAAGTTATCACTGGTGGATTTTTGTTTGTATTTGTTAAATGGCCAACATAGTTACCCCTGAATGTTTTTATGTGTTGAGTAGTTCTTCCTTTTCATTGTGATCTGTTTGTATTTTACCATCCTTATTGAACAGTGGTCATACTGTCTCCTTGATCATTCTCTTTTTTGTTGCTATTTGCTTGCCTAGCCAGTCTCATTTTGAGCTTTAGCTTTCCTAGTACTATTCTTGCAAGCTAGGGCTACGCATCTGTACTCTTCCTTGATTTGTTTTCCTTCAGTTCTATTTTCTTATCACATCCACCTTGAGTTTGCTGAGCAGCCACACTGATCTTTCAGATGTTTCCCATGTTTCTTTTTCTGTAGGACTGTTTTTGATCGACCAAGCACTATCAGCTTTTCAGGGCTCCAAGCAAATATGTTCTTATCAACTGCTGTGAAGTGGAAACCATGCCCTATGAGGAGTGGCTTGCAGAGCTGGATATGTTTAGTCTGAAGAAGAGAAGGTTAAGAGGTGACTTAATAGCTATGTTTATGTATTTGAAAAGATGTCATATTGAGGATAGAACAAACCTGTTGTCTGCTGCTCCAGAGCCTACTCTATGCTTGCCAAAAAAGACACTTGATAAGTTGAGGTGATTAATGTTCCTAACTGCACAAGTGAATTCCAGCCATCGTACTTAGAACATTTTTATGGGCGCATTGATGGTCCTGTTCATCGAACAATAGTAACCATTGTTTTCAAAAGATTTAATTTCCAGATTTGAGTTTATATCATAGGACATTTCTCCTAACTCATAAACAATTTGCAAGTATGGCCCAATTCAAGAAACACTCTTTGAGCAACTGGCATGCATCAACTTGACACCTCTTTTTGCCTGCACTACTTTAAGGTTCACTTAAAGAAGAAAGAATGGGATGGTGCCCTCCAGTCACTTCTGTTCCCAGGATGGCCTAGCACATGGTTTCTTGTCAATGGCCATTTGATCTGTATGGCCATGCAATACTAATTCTATAGAAGATTATCACATGTGGTCTCTAAAGCACTGCAAACAGAAACATACCAACATTGAAGCAAGTCCTACTGCACCTCTGCTTCATCACTGCCCCATTACCACTTCCTCCCTATTACTGCTCTACTTTGAGCTTGCAGGTCTTACAGGAATAGAGGTGGGAGTGACAGTTGGAGGTGGTGGTAAAATTTTCATGGGGGGAAAGGACACAGGAGTGGGATGATAGTAAGAAAAGATGAAAGAAAAAGAAAAGCACTGGGGCTGCTTGGGGATAGTAAGGGAAAAGGAGAAGACTGAGAACATGTGACTGGCCAATCCCAGAACGGCAACTGGTGTTATCACAGAAGAGGAACTACTAGGATGGCAGTGAAAGTTATTCATGGGTGTCTCCCCTTGATTAAAAGGGGTGTCATAGTTGAGGGTGGAGATAGACCAGCTACACCTCAGTCACGAAGTGTGATAAAATTTGGCTATAAATGCTACTATTCTGCTTTAATTCCATGTTTTACCCTTGTGTGATAATCTCATATGAGACAATCCTTAATTGAAGATTACAAGACAAGCCTTTTTATGAAAGAAAAAGGATTGACCATGGGATTTATATTTTGGATCAATTGATAAGTCCAGACCAAGAACGCTTGCTGTTTTTGATACTGCAGTCTACATGTCAGTTGCTCATTGGAGTACTGTGGCATTATTTACAATTGCAACCCCTTTTGGTGTCTGAAGAGCCCTTGTGGCACAGTGGTTAAATGACTGTACTTCAGCCATTCACTCAAAACCATAAGGTTGCAAGTTCAATACCAGCAAAAGGGCTCAAGGTTGACTCAGGCGTGCATCCTTCTGAGGTCGCTAAAATGAGTAGCCAGATTGTTGGGGGGAATTAGCTTACACTTTGTAAACTCTTAGACACTGTTATTTCAGTATGAAGCAATATATAAATGAAGCTGTTTGCTTATATATGGTCCATGAGTTCTGTTTCATCCATTCCTACTCTGCTGCAAGCATTTATTATACTGTATCCTCAAAGAAACTGAAACCATGTTTAGTTTAGAAATGTTTATTGCAGATACTAAATTTGATGTTAATTACATAGAATTGAGTGGAATGAATGGTTAGATTGTCCTGCACAAATCAGTCAGTGGAAAACTGTTGTAGCTTCAATAGCTAAAATTTCTTTAGATCTAAAATTATGTTTTAGTTTAGCAAAAAAGGATGTTTCATCTACATAGGGCAATAGAGTTTTTAAAAGAGAAATTGTCTACCTCAACAAAGTGTTTTTAATGTCATAAAGACAGTGCTTTCATATGGCTTATGATGCTGGATGGTCAGTGGTTATACCTTTCTGGTTGTATGTATTCCTTGTTGTTAACTTCCATAAAGCTGACTTTGGCTTATGGAAGTCTGAATAATGAGAGACTTGCAAATCACCCTACCATCAACAGCCCTGAAGATTCAAAGTTGTGGTTTCTTCAATTGAATCTATACACCTGTAATGTGGTCTTCCTCTTTTCCTATTGTCTTCTACCTTACCAAACATTACTGTATTTTCTAGTGAATTGTGTCTTCTCATTACATCCAAAGTATGACAGCCTCAGTTTATTCATCTTGGCCTCTAGGGAGAGTTCAGGCTAGACTTGTTCTAGGACTAATTTATTTGTCTTTTTAGAAGTCCACAGTATTCATAGATCTCTTCTCCAGTATCATAAATAATAATAATAATAATAATTTTTTATTTCTATCCCGCTTTTTGCCAAGCAATCAAAGCGGCATACAACAAGTTAAAATACAACCATATATACATAATACCCCCCTTAAAACAAGTATAAGATTAAAAACTACATATTAAAAACCAACTAAGCCAAAAAATAATCATCATGGGCAGTGTTCACTAGATGGAAAGTCTTATTCGTGGCCGAATATTTTATTCCAGGAAGATCTGTCACCTGTCAAAGAAGTTGGAAGAGTTGGAAGAGACCTTAAGGGCCATCAGGTCCAACCTCCTGTCATGCAGGAATACAAAGTCAAAGCACCCCCATCCAACAGCTCAAACAGATAGCCATCCAACCTCTGTTTAAAAACCTCAAAATAAGGAGACTCCACCACACTCTAGGGCAGCATATTCCACTAACAAATGAGGCTGCCCGACTTACCCGGGCTGGCCCAATTGCCAGGGAGGGAAGCCATCTAGCCGTTGGCTCTTCCAGCCTGGCTTGCTCCCAGAATGTACTGTGCCCAGGCCCAGACTGATTGCCTGGGTCCACTGCAGAGTGGGACATCCAGGAGCTGCTAGCAGCCTGTGTGGCCAGAAGCCCTGTCCTTTTTCCTGGTGGTGGCTTTCCTGGTTGATCGATGGAACTGGGAGGGGCAGGATGTCCATCTGGTGCCAGCCCTGATTGGTGAATGGGCCCATTTAAGGCCACATTGTTCAGGTGGCCAGTGCCATTCCTATTTGACTCTTGCTGGGGAAGGAACTCCCAGGAGAGGCAGTGGTGAGGTGAGAGCAGCAGTGGAGAGATGGGAGAGGCACTGAGCCACAAGCGTCCATGCCCACAGCCAGACATGGACACAAAAACCAGGCCACCTCCAGCCCAGCGGTGCTGCTGGTTAGGCTGCTGCCTAGCCTGGTAGGCTACCTGCCTCTGGGGTTTCGGGAGCCTTGGCAGGGGCTGTGGTAGATACCTTAGGACTGTCAGCCACCCAAGCCAAATTTCCCACCATGCCAGTAAAAAAGAGGAAAATGGCAGAGGCGCCCACTCGCCCCACCACCAGGGAGCAGGCAGGTCAGCCAAGAAAATCCTGGTCAGCCCTGGCCTCCAAAGGACAACAGAGGCATTCAACCCCTGCAACAACACCTGCTCCCTCCTCTTCTCCAGCAGTGAGCATGGAGTTACTGGTGGGCTTCTCCTGCACAATCTCTGCTTACTTGGAGCAGGTGGGCCTACCCCTGGGGCAGGAACACCAGTGCTCCTTTGTCAGAGAACACCAGCAGCTCCTGAGGAGGGCAGCAGGGCCGGATGGCCAAACAACAGAGAGGGTGCACCACTTCCTCTCCTAACAGCACCAGCAGCAACTCATCCAGTTCCTCAGCAGCAGCTCTAGCAGCAGTTTTTCCAGCTGAGTATTTGCAAGCAGTTCCTCAGTGGATGATTCCAGGAGGCACAAGAAGAGATGGAGCAATAAAAAGAAGACCAAGAAATCTAAAGCCAAAAGGGAAAGGGTTGGTGTGTCCTCTGGTATTGCCAGCAGGGATGACTATTAGTTGGAGAGTGCCGTGGCTGACTCGGTGGGAAGCCAGGCACAGAGCCCAGTGCCCGGGGCTCGAGGGTATGTAGAAGGACCTCCAGGCCATTGCCTTCCCTATCTTCACAGACAGTGGAGAACCCCCAGGCCTTCCTTTGCCCAAGAAGATCAGGAAGAGTATCCGCAGAGATGTAGACATTTTCACGTTGAGAAAACCTTCAGGGGAGGAGGGTTGTTCCCCCAGGTCCAGCAAAAAAGGGAAAGGGGAGGCCAAGGCTGACTATGTTGAGCATTCCTTCACCAATTGGATGGCAGGTTATTCTGTTTCCATGGGGGTTGTCTTAATGGCTTACCGAGGGTGGGTTTGGCATCTCAATAACCACATGGTCAATGTGCTCAAGGCATGGGATATTGCTGGCGAGGCGGTGGCCATAGCTTACGACATTGCCTTTTGCAAGTGAGCATCCCAGAACAGCAACACCAGGTAGGACCTCATTAACAACGCGATCTGGCTTGTGGAGATTGAGCCCCACATCTGTGGGAAAGGCAAAGCTTTGAGGCCATCCAAATGGGTGGTTAAGATGGACTCATGCAGAGTGGTGTGTTGTGAGATCAATTCTGGAAAATGTGTCCAAGAACTGCAAATTTGAACATTGCTGGGAGCTTTGCTAGGCCCCCCCATGCCAAACTGTCCTGCTCCTACCTGGCTGGTTCCCACCACCCTTTCACTCAGGATGCCCCAGCTCGGCAGCCTCCAGCAAAAAGGAAGGAACCTCTGGCTCCAGATCCAGAGGATTAGGGGGTCTGAACTGACCTCCCTGAGGCTGCCTGGCCCTGTTTCAGCCCTGCCCCAACCCCTGTGCAAGAAAACAAACTTGTTACATCTTCAGTAAGACATCATTTCACAAATGTGAACAGGGCTATCGTATCACCTATTAGCCTTCTCTTCTCTAGGCTAAATATACCCTGCATTCAAATCAATTTATTTTCTACCTGTCAGGTTTCCTCACTGTCCAGCTTTCACAACCATACACAGAAATGGGAAACATGATAACATGGACAATCGTAACTTTAGTACTAAATGATATATCTTTATATTTTAGGATCTTATCAAGTTCTTTCACAGCTGTCCTTCCAAGTCCCAGTCTTCTTGTTTCTTGACTGCATTCTCTATTACAGCTGGCTTAATGAGACTACGTATGAAAGGGAACTAGAGGTCCTGGTAGACCACAAGTTGAACATGAGTCAACAGTGTCATGTGGTAGCCAAAAAACCCAATGTGTTTCTAGGCTGCATCAATAGAAGTATAAGTGACTAGATCAAGGGAAGTAATAGTGCCACGCTATTCAGCTTTGGTCAGGCCTCACCTGGAATACTATGTCCAGTTCTGGCAACCACAATTAAAAAAGGTTATTGAGAAGCTGGAGCATGTCCAGAGAAGGGCGACCAAACTGGTGAAGGGTATGGAAACCATGCCCTATGAGGAGAGAGGGAGTTGGGTATGTTTAGCCTGGAGAAGAGATGATTAAGAGGTAATATGATAGCCCTGTTTAAATGTTTGAAGGGAAGTCATATTGTAGCCAAAAATATGTAGGGGAATTTTTATTTAGCTCAAAATTGAGAGGGGTCAGCTACCAGGATCCAGCAAAGTCATTTCCCATCTGTATACCAAGGGTCTGGTGGATCTAAGAAATGAAGCAGAGGCAGGCTTCTCCAATTAAATATATCTCATTTTTAAAAGGAAAATCACACAGCAATTCACTATCACACACTCATTCATTCAAGGCTCAGGAAATCAGGGGTTAGTTTTGGAAAAGGTTAGAGGCAGCACTATTGTTGCATTTGGGGTCCAATTGGGTGAAACAGAGTGAGACACAGCCATTCTGAGAGTGTTGGTTGAACAGAAGTGCCGGAGCTAGACCAGAGATCACAGTGTCATAATGAAATCTAAACTAGCACACTGAAGGGAGTTTTCCAGGGTTTTTAAGAGTGAAAACTAGCCACTGGGCAAAGGTGTTTGATTGTCTGGGGTGAGGTAATCTGGTTTGACAACAATCAAGGGAAATGGGAAGGGAGTTAAGTTGATAGCCAGCTCATCAAGTGAGATATCTAGACAATTGTTGCCCATTCTTCTGGTTATTCGAGGTGATGGTGATTCCATTAGCAACTCCCAGATCACTTGTTGGACTAGTCCAGTGATGGCGAACTTATGGTACGCGTGCCAGAGGTGGCACTCAGAGCCCTCTCTTTGGGCACATGTACCATTGTCCCAATACAGAGTTTACTACAGTTTGTCACTAGAAATCCAGAAGGACACGGCACTTTGCAATAAATAAGTGGGTTTTGGGTTGTAGTTTGGGCACTCGGTCTCTAAAAGGTTCTCCATCACTGGACTAGTCTGTTGGTATTGTTCTCAAGAGGTCCCATGAGGCTCACCTCATCTGAGTGTAGTGCCATCATGTCCCACCATTTTGGGGATAAAGGTAGCCAGCCTGGCAGGGTCCATCTGAGGTCATGTGAAATACCACACACACCAAAATTCAGAAAAATGCACTATTGCTAACAATATTGAGGATGGAGCAAGCTTGTTTTCTGCAGTGCCAGCAAATAGGAAACAGAACAATGGAAACAAGCTACAGGAAAAGAGATTCAACCTCAACATTAGGAGGAAATTCCTGATAGTAAGAGCTGCTCAACAGTGGAACACAGTCTCTTGGAAGTCTTTAAACAAAGGCTGGATGGCCTTCTGTCTGGGGTGCTTTGATTACATGATCCTGCATGGCTGGGGTTGGACTGGATGGCCCTTGTGGTCTCTTCCACCTCTATGATTCTAGATTTTATGATTCTACCTCTAATATAGTGGGTGATGACATTTCTCAACAAGATATGTGGGCAAAGTTGGCACCTGGTTTTGTGATAAGGTCTTGTACCCATCTCCCCAACTATATTGTATGTCCTCCTGTAGATAAGTAACTGTTTAAGATTGGGAAAGAGATTCCATTTAAACATTAAGAATAACTCCTTTACTGTAAGAAATGTTTGACAGTGGAACAGACTGCCTCAGAGGATGGTGGACTTGCTATCTTGAAAAGTCTTTAAACAGAAGTTGGATGGGCATCTTTTAGGACTGTTTTATCTGTGTATACCTGCATGGCAGGGCTTGGACTAATGGCCTGTGTGGTCCTTTCCAATTCTATGATTCTAAAATTTTATGCAATAGACAGTTTTGGAAGGCCACACATTCTTCTTGGTTCAAGGGTTTTATGCAGAAGCTAGATGACCACATCTCAGGGGTGCTTTCTTTAATTTAATTTACATCCTGCCTCTCTCCCAACATGGTTTACAACAAATGAAAACAAAGTACAGTTAGAATCTTACTATATAAAGTTAAAAACAACAATCATTCTATGAAAATCACAAAGTTAACTCTAAAACACATGTAAATCATACTACTAATTTAAAAAAATTGAAAGCACACCACACCATATTAAAACACCTTTATGCCACATGGGTTATGTGCCAAAAGCTTATTTAAGTGAAAAGATTTTTGTCTGCCCAAGAAAAGAGAGCAGAAAGCTAACAACATTCTAGGAGGGTCAGTCGCTTGCTTTACGTGGCCCTTGGGGTCTCTTTCAGCTCTGACTCTATTATTCTATTTTACACATCCAAATGGGTACAAATACAGTTCCCAAGGCAACTCTAGTATTTATGTGTGGGCTGGCGATTTAAAACAGAATTCTCAGTAACTGCAGCAGATTACAAGAGCAGGATGCTGTGGAGGAAGTCAACATTTAAACTGAAATAAAACTCATGTAGATGTGTATATAAATTGTAATATGTGATGCTTTGCTTCTTAGTACATTCAAATACTAGGAAATAAAACTGAAGATTCTCCTACATCAAGTAAATCCACTAGCCTTGGTGGTGGTTATGGGAGAAATTGTTGTGTGTGCAGGGGGCAGGAGAGAAAGGGTTAAGGGGCCAGTGGAGACCTGGAATGTGAAGATAAAATTAACTTTATTGTCTGGAAAACTGAACCAGGAAGGACATTCAGGAGGATAGCAGTATGATTGCTGTCTATGGGACTGTTAGCTGGCATTTTGAGCAGACTTAACTCTCATAATTAAAGCTCAAGGGAGTCTTGCAGAATGGGAGCTGTAATAATCAAGTCTAAGAGACTCAACAGAGAAAAAATGTCTCATTATGAGAGAAATTCTACAGGCTAACAATGTTAAAATGATTTATTCCTTCTTGCTTCTGCACACTTTGGAATTTCATAATGTTATTATGACAACCAGAATGTAATGAATACATGGCATGTTCCCTATAAAGGCATCAATAAAAAGTGTACCCATAAAATGCAAAAACTCACAGTATAGCACTCTGGCATTCTGAATATGAAACCCCACATTCACCATGCTCTGGTAACTTGTTGAAGCTGATAGCTTCCACTCCACCCAAACTGAAATCAATCTATGCTTTGAAATGATGCTGATTCATGCAGATCTTTGTCCTGTCCCACTGGAGAAACCTGGCTGGAGCAAAAGCTGCTGCAATAGCAGAGGCCAGGTAAGTAATAGTAATAGTAATATATATAGTAATATAGTATAGTCTGTAACCAGAAATGCCACCAGTGAGTTCAAGAGACTGGTTAAGAGCATATGAGTTCCTGTTTCTACCACAGACAGGGGAAGGCAGGCAGGCAGCAAAAAAACAGAGGCACCCCCTCTTTCTTTTTTTGCAACCTAGGCCTTTTCTTCAGAGAAAGGCACTCTAGCCCTCAGAGGGCTTCCAACCAACTGCTGAATTAAGGCAAACAGATAGCTGGCGTGTAGCTAACTGATATCTACACTACACAAACAAGTAGGCTTAGAAAGACGTGCTACTAATGGGGTAGGTAATCTGGGAACTCCAATGTGGGCTGTATTACAGAACATACTTTCAGTCTGGGTCAATATCTTACACCATACCTATCATGACAGCTCCTACCTCAGCTTGCCTACTTCAAAGGCCTGATATGGCCCCTCTCAGTCCTCTGCGGGAATTAGTCTGATGCCTATTTGCATCATGCATCAACCTGATCCTGCATCCCCTAGGCATACCAATCAGTCAGAGTAATGGCTATCAAGGACCCATACAGACAGGCCAAAATAAGCTGCTTCGGATCACTTTGGAGGATGCTATTTAAGTGATGCATGCATCCTAAGAGTTTGAAAGCCACACCAAAGCCAAGCTCCAGTACTTAGGAGTGGAGCATGGCTTTGGCACAGCTCTGGACTCTTAGGACGCATGCATCATTAAACAGCAACCTCCAAAGTGATTCAACAGCTTTTTTTTTTGGCCTGTCTGTATAGGGCCTATGTTCCACTACAGGGGGGCTGCCTAGGACAAGCACTGGCTTGGATCTGAAGGTTCTAATCCAAGAAGTCAATATGGGGGAGAATTCCTACAGTTGAAAAAGGAGAGACTATTGCCCAAAATGAAAGATACTGATCAATGACAAGATCTGTGAACTCAAGAGAATATCAAACCAAGGGTAGGGATGCCTATGATCAGAAGAGGAACATACTACACGATCAAGATGAAATAAAAGAGGAACACACTACACGATCATACAAAAGAGATGAAAAGGAATGACACAAGAACCATATGAAGATGAATCCCACATTTTAGAAAGTGAGATAAAAACTGGCACTCAGAGAAACTGGAAATAATAACTCACCAGAAAAGACAATATCCCAGTTGAACTGCTTCAAACCACGCAAACAGCAACTCCAGTGTTAACTAAAATATGGCAACAAATATGGAAAACAAAACAGTTGCCAACCAGATTGGAAACATCCACAAAAAAAGTTGATACAAAAGACTGCAGCAACTATAGGACCATAGCATTAACTTCCCAATCAAACAAAATAATGCTCAAATTCTGCTGCATAGACTTAGAACAATTAATAAAGAAAGCCAAAGAAGAAAGTTCAAAGGCAGGCCTACTGGAGGATTTGCATAAATTCAGCCTAGATAATGAGAAAACTGAAATAGTTAAAGATTTCTCATAGCTTGGATCAAACACTGATCAGAACAGAGACTACAATCAAGCAATAGCAATAGCAATAGCAATAGCAATAGCAATAGCAGCTTCATTTAGGAGGAACTCCCTGACAGTAAGGGCTGTTCGACAGTGAAACACACTTCCTTGGAGTGTAGTGGAGTCTCCTTCCTTATAGGTCTTTAAACAGAGGCTGGATGGTCATCTGTCAGGGATGCTTTGATTGAGATTTCCTGCATGGCAGTATGGGGTTGGACTGGATGGCCTTTGTAGTCTCTTCCAACTCTATGATTCTATTTCATACCACACTAGGCAGTCTTTAAGCAGTTTACAACTATTAGCTAATTGCCCCCAACAAGCAGGGTACTCAGAAGGATGCAAGGCAGAGTTGACCCTGAGCTTCTGGCTGGGACTGAACTCACAACCTTGTGGTTTGTGAGTGAGTGGCTGCAGTACTGGTATTAACCACTGGGCTACCAGGGCTCATGAGAAAATATGCCAAGACAGCAAAGATATCATTCAGAGAAAATTTCAGGAGATGACATATTGGCCAGGAGTCTATTTGTGAATAATGGTTTGAATAATTTGGTTAGTTTTATGTACTTGGTGAAACTAGGCCTTCTTGTCTGTGCTGTGGATCAAACTTGTTACACTGTGTACAGTGCACCCTTTTTTATGCGGAGGATCCGTTCCGGACCCCCCCTCATGTAAAAAAAACCACGTATGCTCGAGGCTCATTGAAAATAATGGGGCTCGTGCATGGCGCGGTGGCATGGTGGTGCAGCAGCGGTGCGGTGGTGCAGCAGCATGCGCGTGCCATAGGCACGCGCCCCATTATTCTTAATGGGACATGTTGCCCCTTGCACCCTGCACGCTCCTGCGGGCTCCCTAGCAGCTTTCATCATGTGCTGAAAGCGGCATGTGGTGCATCCATGTGTGACATGGGCGCACTGTACTTTGCATGCATACTTCCCTACTGATGGGAAGAAACTGGATAAGTGATAATAAACTGGCTATTAGAAATGGCCATAGGTTTAATGGGGTCCTTCATGTCAGAGAAGTTGGCAGGGTGCATGTGTGCAGTAGCCCAAAGAACCCAAGAACTAATCCAAAGGCCTACCAATTTGACAGCCTTTGGGAGACTTATTCCAAAGGTGAGGTTGACAGAAATTTTGTTGGCCCATGACAACATGATGACCTTTGGTCATCTCACTCTACAAAAGATGATAGAAGGATATTTCCCATATTATATAAGCCCAGTGTATATAAACTGTAGGTATGAGGTTACTGTATGTCCTGACCAGAATGCCAGAGTACAGGGGAGATGGTCACTACTGAGTTCTCTCTGTTTCCTATGCGGCTACTAATAACTACTGGGGGACCTGTATGCCATGGCTGAAGCTGTTTGCTTGGTGCCACACTGCAGTCTTTTCTGTGCTAGGCTAAAATTTGTTTATTGATCTAGGTATTTTTAAAAAGTATAAGCTTTAGTGTGTAAAATGGTTTTAAATTCTGCCTTTTGTCATTTTAAATAGATACATCCATACAGTAATTTTTACTTTCTGCTTTCCATAATACAGTCCAATGCTTGTCTGTAGAATAACTATGGATGCCAGTTTAACTTACACTGCTTTATTACAGGCATAGACCATAAAAGTATGTGTGGGCAGCAAGGAAGGAATTGGAGGTTGTTCCTTGTACCCCCTGGAGGCTGTTACTTTGTGTTTTCTCGTGTCTCTTGAATTTTGGCTATTTATTATGTGTGTGTGTTTGTATTGTCAGCAATACCACACATTTTCACTTACTATTGAGGTGTGTACCCTTCAGCTGCTTAATCAATAGGAGACAGTTGTCTAAAACATAGACATCAACAAACTTGCGGAGTCACTTGTCAGCTACTGGATTTGGATCTTCAGAAAAATATCTAGCAGCTAGTAGAGGATGGAGAGCTGTCAAGGAGTTCTTTTAACAGAAAAGTCTGAAATGAGAAAGGGCATAAATGCATTGTCCAAAGTTACACTGCAAGTTTTGTAAAGCCTCCCAGTTGTCAGTATGTTAACAGTGATATGTTACACAGCTGTGTGATGTGTCTTAAGTTGGTTGGATGCAGATGTTAACAGAACCAACTGTATCTCACAAAATTTCAATGAGATTGCCTCTTCCAGTGAAAATGGAATAATTATAGCTACAGTCTTATGGAAGTCCTTTCTTTCAGTTTTATTCCATCGAGTGACAAGAAAATGTTTATCTTGTGTCATGTCATGCTGCACGTTCCTGAAGAAAATGCAGGAAAGAAGGAAACCACAGAGCACCAGCAGCTCCTCTTTTCTTTCTAGTTATGCCATAAAACCATTTGTTTAGACCTAGCTTCAGCAATGGAAGTGTGGTTTAAATCTCTGGATCATCTAGGCTATGGACCTTATCACATGAAGAAAATCAGCGAGGAGATTGGGGGTTTAAACAGTGATTATCCAGCACAAATGCAATATCGCAATTAAGATTTTCACACACATCCCTATTAAATGGGCAATAAACAGGCAATAAACAGCAACAAATCATTTGTGGGGCTTGTTTTTTGCCCGTTTATTACCTGTTTAATAGTGACATCATGTGAAAATCTTAATTGTGATATTCCATTTTGTACTGGATAACTGCTGTTTAAACTCCCAATTTTGCCCGATTTCCCCCACATGATAAGGTCATATGTTTCTATGAATTTACCTCACTTGGTACTAAGCTTGACTCAGCTTATATGTACTCTGTTTTCTGCTGCTCCAGAGGCTAGAACACGGAACAATGGATGCAAGCTCCAGGAAAAGAGATTCCACCTCAACATTAGGAGGAACTTCCTGAGAGTAAGGGCTGTTTGACATTGGAACAAACTCCCTCGGAGTGTAGTGGAGTCTCCTTCCTTGGAGTTCTTTAAGCAGAGGCTGGATGGCCATCTGCCAGGGATGCTTTGATTGTGATTTCCTGCATGGCAGAATGGGGTTGGACTGGATGGCCCTAGTGGTGTCTTCCAACTCTACGATTCTATGATTCTATGTTTCTACTAACCTCTGAGCTGATAAAAACAGAATTTCACTTACTAGTAAGTAAATCCTGTTTAATGTACTGAGTAAATATGCTTTGCTTCTGAGCAAACATGCCTTGTCTTGCACTGAATACTGCAGTGATTGAGCTATCCATATATATATATATATATATATATGTGTGTGTGTGTGTGTGTGTGTGTGTGTGTGTGTGTTAATTTAACAGTGTTTTTATGATACGTTGTAAGCTGTCTTCAGCTTTCCAGAGACAGAAACATATTTAAAATTAACTAAATAAATAAACAGGGAAAATTAAATGCTCAAGTTTTAAAGCAGACATAAAATATATTGAGGAATTATGTAATATATGAGTGAAAATATTTGGGCTTTTTGGGGGAAAGAATCAGGTAATTTTATCAATTTCTACATCCTAAATTGAAAGCATCCCCCCTCCCCATTCACATAATCCATTTACTATTCTGTTTTTAGGGGCAAAAGAAATTATGTTGTTGTTGTTGTTGTTATTATTATTATTATTATACTTTATTTATATAGTATAATAATAGATTTTATAGCACTGTAGATTTCATAGCACTGTAATACAAACATTATTTATATAGTATAATAATAGATTTCATAGCATTGTAGATTTCATAGCACTGTAATACAAACATTATTTATATAGTATAATAATAGATTTCATAGCATTGTAGATTTCATAGCACTGTACATACAAACAATAAAACGGATAAAAATAAAACCTTCCAATGGCATACATTCTACAAAAAACATATAAAACAATAGATAATAATACAAGATAGATGTTGGGATCCTCTGCTTTTTCCCTTGGTTCCCATTACAGATATAAGCAGCTAGTCAAATTTATAAATAACAATCTGTTTCAATCTTTGTGTTGTCTGTTAATGTTGTAAATCCTTTCTTGTTTGTTTTTACTGTAGGAGGAAGTTCTGTCTTGGGTGATTTTGGACATCTTGTTATCTCCTATTCCAAAATACGTCAAACATGGAATGACAGCTGGGACGCTACCGTATACTCCCCTTCAGTTCAAGATCAACATCACCCACATGGAAGATCCGTGAATTTACTAAGCATTTTACATTTTCAGATGTAGCTGTGGGGTACAGGACATATGACTGTAAAATCAATGTGTTATTCATCCAGGCAGCCGTATCTATACATGTTCTCTAGAAACACGGACATTTCTAATAACGCAGAAGGATTCTACTAACAGAATAGATTTTATATTTGTCTAAGTGTTCACCCACAAAACATGCTACAGAGGAGATAAGAGGCCAATACTTTACTGATGTTGGAAACTTAACAGTCTAGGGCACATATTTTCTAAGAAGAAACAGCTAGTATGGCAGTGGGATGTAACTCTTTAATGTAATTCTACCTCTAGCCATGGTAAAACTCTTTCAATTGGTCTACGATTGGCAAATTGTACCAATATAGCACCTAAAGGTTTTACCCATATGTAATGATATAGGGACTTCTTGGGAAATTCAGTGTTCTTTGCCCAAGAAAGGGGAAGTGAACTTCACATGGGACAGTGTTTGGCTGTATCTCAATGGAAGTTATTTTTCATCTCCTAATGTATTTGAAATTTTATAGCTTGTGTTTTAATGCCTTTTTTGTATTTATCTGATGAAGAAGTCAGTGAAGTTTGTAAAGCTTGCATGATGTTTTTTGCATTTTTTTGCATCACACTAGCCCTGTTCTCGATGAAATCACACTTGTTAAAGAAAAAGGAATTATACCTGTTTGTGAGCAGCCATTATCACAGATCTCAATCCTGTGACTGGGCTTGCTTCTGCCATCACACTCTCTTCCTGACTCCCCCTTAAGCCTATCTCCCTTATGCCTTATGCCCTACTCAACATAACTTTCAGGGGTTTAAAAATTATTTTTATATATTTGTATTTTGTATTTTCAACTTTTCATATAATTCTGGAACTGTGCTACTGTGATTTACATTTTTAAGAAAGACATGAAATAGAAAATAAAATAAAAGCAATTAGCCTACTTGGGAATAGTGAGGTGAGGGAACTGAGTGAGAGCAAGAGACACTGACATCATATAACTGTCAAAACTGCAATTGCACAGGCAGCAAAGATTCACACTTTGGGATTAATCCAATTGCAAGCGCCTTGATGGGTTTCCCCTATCAATGAACACGTATGTCCTAACTGCATTCAGGGACATAGTAGCTATAGGTCAGAGGCACCATTGTGTGATAATTATCACCAAAGCTGCTTTATCCTGGCTCTAATCATGGTTTAAAAGCCATGTGTGATAAAGTCCTAAGTTGCTAAAGCTATATGGCAGCAAGGCAACTTACTGTGAAGTAATGTATGCTTCCTCATGATCTAGTTTTATATCTGCAAGGAAGTTCACTATATACTGTAATCTCTCATCTGCAGTCTGAAGTAATACAGTCCAGCCAGACTCAATATTGCATCCCCTGACAATCATATGCATATCTCCTGTCAATCAAGCATCATCTTTTTATTTTTTGTATAATTACTTTATTGTTATAATATTGCTGTGATAATTTTGATGGTTGGTGTATTTTGTATTTTTGATGCCTTTGTTTTGTAATCCGCCTTGATTCCACAAGGAAAAGGCGGAATATAAATAATAATAATAATAATTATTATTATTATTATCTTCCAATCAAATGCTCTAATATGAATTTGTTTCTACAGCTTGCATTCATGAAGTAGTTGGATATGTATTCTTGTTGTAAGTCGAATATGCATTCTTGTTTTAAGTTCCCAAAACAGATCCAGAAGATTTATATTTGATCCTGTGGACATTTGGAAGATGAGCACATTTAGGACACAGCCTTAAAAATCATTACTTGGTGTCCATTTCCCCCTTTTAAATGTTTATATATAGAAGCTTCTCCACTGCATGCAATTCTAATATTGATTGTGTTGAAAGTGACTTGGAAAAAAGAAAGAAAGAAAGAAAAGCAAAGAAGTGAATTATTGTTGTTGTATGCCTTCAAGCCATTTCTGACTTATAGTGATTATAAGGTGACCCTATCATGGTTTTTTTGGGAGCTGAAAGTGTGTGACTTGCCCAAGGTATCCCAGTGGGTTTTCATGTCCGAGTAGGGAATAGAACTCTGCAGAGTTCAAATTCCAGTGTTCAAACCACTACACCATGCTGGCTCTCAGGAAGTGAGTGCAGAGTTGCAAATACTTTTACACAGACTGGAAACCACAAATTGACTGAATTAAAAAAAAAACTCTTATCAGAATTTATTTTAAAAATTAGTTTAAAAGATAGCTGGTCTAGGATTATAGTTAGATATTTTAAAAAAATTATTTTACAGTGGGAATCATGTGGTCTTCCAGATGTTGTTGGAGGGCACCTTCTAGCAGTCTCAGCCACCCTACCCAATGGAAATGCATGGTATGAGTTTTGCTGCAGAAATAACTAGAGGAGTGGCCATATTTCATTGACACACCTGCATACTCACAAAATCCAAACAGCACGAAGTATCTAATGTCACAGCTTTAAGAGTGAAGGGCTAGAACTCTATTAGTTAAATAGGGACTCATAACTCAGGGTTATGTTCAATTATAGGCCATTCTGAAGATAGTGGGCTATTTCAGAATTGATTTCCTTTTTCTACTAAAGATTTGGAGACAAATCATTGACCTGTTGTGCTGCAGAAGTTCTATAAATTTAAGCGTAAATAGTGTAAAAAGTAGTAAACATGTTGCTTTCTGTATTTGCTTATGAACCCACTTAATATACCATTGTTACAAAATTTTGTACAGTCCCATACAAGCAGATAGTTGGATTGTCTCCTTCTTTCCTGACATGTGACAATATGCAAGCAGCTTATATCTTTGCTCTTCTCTTTCTTGCCATTTAATTTGTGCTTTGTACCATACAGCTGTCAACTTCAGTAGCAGCATATACCCTCTGTGCTACACAGCACTTGAAACAATGAAAGAACACTAGGTGGCAATGTTGTTACAATTTAAATAAACCTTGCCTGTACCATTTCTTCATTGCTCTCAAATGCTGTATGCTATTTTAAATCTGAAACAAGAGGTTTTTAGACTGCCTAGATATCGAAGAAGACACCATTATGTCTTAGAGATTAACCTGAGGAAAATTGGAAAGTAAATTTCTGTTTTGAGAGTGTAGATATAATTGCTATTGCTTTAGCATAGTCAAATCTGAGCTCTCGTGGTACAGTCTGATTGTATGAGTTCTAGTTATGTATTGTAGCAATTAAAAGCCAGAGTTTTAATACTAAAACACTGAAAAGACTTATTCATGGGTGGGTGAATATGATGATTTCACTTTCTCTCACACTTGATTTTTGTGTTTAAATCCCAAGTTTGATGATGATGACGACGACGATGGATGAGGAAGAGCATTGGTGAACTGAATTAATACTCTTCCTAGGTGAACTGGAATCAGCCTACAGCTTCTATGTCTGCCTGTCATGTGAAGTCCCACACCTGCAGCAAACTACCACTCTTCTAATTTCCCTGCTTCTCTAAGGTCCACAAGAACCCTGCATAGGTTCCCGGGATCAGATATGGAAGATGGCACACCCCTCCAGGCCACAAACGGGCCTCCCTGTGCATCTGCAGGCCCTTGCAACAATACTGCAAAATTCATGATGCATTGTGATGCTCACATTTATGAGGACATTGAAATATATTTATTCAGTCTTAAGTATACAAAATGGTACAGCATACCAAGAAGGCATGAGTAAAAATGGCCATTATTGTTATTACTAAAGTTAGAGTAGTGGCAATGATATTGGGATTATTTTTGAATGATTTTTTAAATTAAAAATTTAACGTAAAACAAAATTTTGTTATATATATTCTATTCAGTTATTGCATCGGTATCAGTCATAAATGTTATGATACCACATATTGTTTTAAGCCTTTTCTATAATATATACACTTTTTCAAACCTGTGTTCCTTCAGTATATGAAGCTGTTAAAGCCTAAATGTGACATTATGGTTACTGTTATCATAGTTATTCTTCTAATCTTCTAATCTTATATTCTTATAATCAACATCAATATAAAGTCATGTCCTTCATTATAAGGTTCTCATTCCATAGTCTCTTAAGTTTGTTCTACAGATTAAAGTGTTAAGATAAATGCTGGGAAACAAGCATAATTATTGAAAGAAAATGTGAGTAAAGTGTAAAGCATAATTATTATTTAAAACTGGTAAATGCAAGTGTAAGGAGAACTGTTATAAACTCATCTCTGAAAAATGCACTTCATCATATTGTATTACTTTTTCTCACTTGAACATCCCCTGAGGTTGTATTTGAGGGGTTTACTTGGTGTATTGTATGAACAAAGGAAACAGGTTTGGGTCCTTGCATTAAAAAAACAAAACCCACTGTTACTCTGCCTCATGATAGTTTCCTCCCTACTACACTCCTACCACATTATAGTCAGTTGTGGAAATGTTAAAGAAACATCAGAGTGAACTTAAATGATCCAGTTTTCCCAAGGAAATTGAAAACAAAGAAGTGGTTATCAAAAGGAACTCAGAAATTGTAAAGTCCATGAGAGAAGTAGCCTGCACGTTCTGCACTATCTTCTCTCACACCTCCTGTTGATAGTCAACAGAGGCTCCTCTCTCTCTCTCTCTCTCTCTCTGTGTGTGTGTGTGTCTGTGTGTGTAAAGTAATATTGGGCCTGAACAGACAGGCCAAAATAAAGCTGCTTCGGGTCACTTTGGAGGTATGCTGTTTAAATGATGCATGCGCCCTAAGAGGCCGGAAGCCACACCAAAGCTACACTCCAGTTCTAAAGACTGGAGCAGAGCTTTGGAACAGCTTCTGGCCTCTTAAAATGTGTGTGTCATTTAAACAGCATACTTCCAAAGTGACTCGAAGCAGCTTTATTTTGGCCTGTCTGTTCAGGCCCAATATTACTTTATATTCAAATACAGTGGTACCTCGGGATACGAAATACCCAGGTTACGAATTTTTCGGGATACGAAAAATTCCCATAGGGAATTATTGTTTCGGGTTACGAAAGTTTTTTCGGGTTACGAAAAAACTCCGGCGCTATTTTAAATGGAGCCGCGGCAGAGCCGCGGCTTTTTCCCCATTAGCGCCTATGGCATTTCGGCTTACGAAGGCTTTTCGGGTTACGAAATTGGCCGCGGAACGAATTAATTTCGTAACCCGAGGCACCACTGTAGTTGTACAAGGTTATACTTTGCTAAAACAAACCAAACTGAAGGGTTCTAACAAAAAATATGATTGGCCAGGATAATGTGTATCCCACCTCCAATTACAAAAAGGCAATTGTATAAAGAAATAAGAGAATAAGCCAGTATCATTTCTAAAAGGGTATAAATACCCCACTGAAAAGTATGCAAATGCAAAGAGTAAATATATAATGATAATAAAAATTTCAAAATTCAAGGCCAGAGTAACTGAACCCTGGAAAAAAAGCCAGTAAAAAACTAAATGGGTAAAAATACCCCACTGAAAATTATGCAAATGCAGAAAATAAAATGATATAGTAATGATAAAAACTCAAGGCCAGACGCGTTTTGACTACAGTCTTCCTCAGTGGCCTGCCAACATTCAATATATGTGTGTGTGTGTGTGTATCAACTCCTCAGGTTACACAATGTGACTGCGCTCAATTCAAAAAGCAATGATATTGTCCTGCTCTCAGAATGTTTTATATGATCACTGCTTTTTGAATTGTTCATGCTGCCCAGGCCACTCATTTCAGCCTAACTGAGGGATGAGAAGGAGCTCTGAAACGGAGCTCCTTCTGTCATGTGTCTCGTTCCCTCAGCCACCAAATGACTGCGGGAACAACGCCAGGGAGAAAGGGACCAAGTGGCCCCTTTCTCCTCTGGCTGTGGCTGTCAGGGTGTCCTGGGGCATGAAGCAGCATTTTGCCGCTTCTCTGTGGCCTGGAAAAGCACTGGGTTGGATACGCAGGGGCTGCTGGTGAGGCTGCTGTGCTTCCAACCTGGCAAGGAAAGGGGCAGCTGCAGACCACCCCTTTTCTGCAGCCTGTACCCTGCCTTAGGTACATGAATAGAGGCTACAGTGGCCCAAGTGTACTTCCCATTACTCTTAGCCCTTATTTCTTACACTTCTAGTCAGCCTTTTATATATCTCTATTTGTGACTTCATTGATATAACATTTTAGGGTCAAATTAGAATTTAAGGGGAATGGGTATTCCCTGTGATTAACTTGTTTCTCCTCCCATTGTTTATTCAGCAATAAGACCTGAAAATTATGTTTTTGTTTATCTTTCAGTGACTAGTCACAAAACAAACTGTGCTAAATGCAAAACAAAACAAAAAACAAAGCAAATATAGGTGAGGAAAATCGCATGCTGTGAAACAGAGATGTCTTTCCTCATTTGAAAGAACATTTCTAGGAAAAATATGGTGAATATATAGTCTAAATAAACCCTTCATTTGTTTGATTCACAGAAATGTATTTGCTGTTAGCTTTCTCTGGCCCGTTACAAACGGGCCTTAAAGTACGCGATGAGCGCGTACTAGGGTTAGAAAGGGGCATCCTTTCTGGACGCCCCTAACCCTAGTATGCGCGCTGCACGTAGAAAATGGCAGCAGCCGTTCCACACGGCCACCGCCATCACTATGTCACGACCGCTCTGCCTCCAAACGAGGCGGCGCGGTTGTGATGTATTGGGGCCGTGCCAGGTCACTTAGGGCGCCCTTTCCGCGACCCCGGAAGGAGCTCCATTTCGGAGCTCCTTCCTGGCTTTACGTTGCTGTGCGCAGCCTTCAGATGGCTGCGCCCAGCAATGCAGAGGAGAAAGGGGCCAAGCAGCCCCCTTCTCCTCCTCCCTGCCGTCACGGGGTGTCCTTGGGGCCTGGAGCCCCAAGGACACCCCTTTCCAGGCGGCAGGGAAGCGGCATTTTGCCGCTTCCCTGCGGCCTGGAAAGCGGCGGATCGGGGCCTCAGCGGCTGCCGCTCTGGTTGCTGAGGCCCCGATCCGGTGGGGAAACGGGTGGTTGCAGGCCGCTGCTTTTTGGTGGTCTGTAACCCGCCCTTGATCACCATGTCCTATTCTAGTCTCCAAGGCCCTTGCCATGGCTTTTGAGATGAACAGTTCATACATCTCCACCATTTGTCACAGTGCTTTGCCTCCGTTACCTTTGTTACCCTGTCAATAAAGCTTTTCACAAACCTCACTAGTCATATATTATTTGCATCTGACCATCCTATGCCATGTCTCCACTAGAGGAGTCCTCATCAGAACCCCTTGAAAGCAGACCTTATTCGGTTGTAGCAGGGCTATGGTCCAGGAACAATATGAACTATCCAGGATTGTCCTGCACATCATCTGGGCTAAGTAAATTCTGATCGCAAGAAATGAATCATGGCTGAGGAATAAGCTGCGTCAGTGATAGCTGACTTAAAACAAAAGTCCAAAGTATGGCAACACAATGCCCCTGGCATTCCTGAAACACTTTCACTCTTATGGCAACTGATCTTGGTTTATTATCATACTCCATCTCTGGCCTTCCTTCCCTAGACTTGACAGATGGTTTGACAGAACTGTATCAGTAATGACCTTGGCTCTCCTTCCTAGGCCTTGCTTTTTTGGACCTTATTGTTCTATTGCTGGCTTGTGAGTGTGAAACTAACTTTGGTTCTGTTTTATGAACTATACTTAACAGCTTGTGGACATGGCATATTCTTCCCAGTCTCTCTTACACTGACACATTGAACCAGTAGAGAAAGTACCAGAAATACATTTTTGTTATACCTTCTTAATCAAGAATGGATGATTACTGGTGCTTTTAAACATCTTTTGAGATACTCTTTCAAATGGAATATTATGAACTTGAATCTATTCATATTTCCACTGAAATCTCTCACTCACCTGATCTCTCTCTTCTTCCAACCAGTTCTAGCTAGGTCTTACTACTGCTGCTTTTAAAACAGTCACAGACCAGTCTGCCCATTCCAGCTCAGTAGACTGGATATATCTCAGATAAATCATAGCTTGTTTTAATTTATTTGTCACAATCTTGTCACTTCTTGCCAGTTCACCTTACCCTACCTTTATTCTTTCCAGCCTGAGAAATCATTAACACAACATATATCATCATGAGGCAATGCAGCTATTATCTGATTGCA
This sequence comes from Sceloporus undulatus, assembly GCF_019175285.1. NCBI lineage: Eukaryota > Metazoa > Chordata > Lepidosauria > Squamata > Phrynosomatidae > Sceloporus > Sceloporus undulatus. Next base: position 175,220,120 of record NC_056522.1, on the reverse strand, counting down.
TGAAATGGCTCTGGTAGATCTACTATCACAGGTTGAGAAATATTCCTTTTATGTGAATATGTCTTTTAATAGGAGTCAGACCTACACCTTGTTATTCCACCAAACAATGATTATTCTTTATCAGTGCATTTATTTATTTATTTATTTATTTATTTATTTATTTATTTATTTATTTATTTCCAGGATTTATATCCCACCTTTCTCTTACAGTGGGATTCAAGGCAACTTATGTATTATGTATTGAAATTAGGTCTGTCAGTCTAAGGCAGTTCACAAGTTGGCATATCTGGCCCTTTTTACATACAGAAATCACTAAATGGTGTGTTTTCATTAAAACTGGCATGCCAATTAAGAATTGTAAGTACTTACTTCATCAAATATCCAGACAGTAAATGTTGAATCCTGGACTGGGCTGGGGCTACCTTTTACATACTGGCCCATAAAAGGACCACTTGACAGCCTGCTGTGAACAATCTGCTTGGCACTTTGCAGATAGCACACAAATTCACTCTGATTTGGATGCTATAATTACTACAGATCCAGTGGTTGTAACTCTGGACTCTGTTAATTTTCAATTCAACCTCCACCTAAACATTAAGAAACTTCCTGATGGTAAGAGTGTTCACAGTGGAATATGCTGCCTTGGAGTATGGTAGAGTTTCCTTCTTAGGAACTTTTAAACACAGGCTGGAGGCTATCTTTCAGGAGTGCTTTGTGTGTATTGCTGTGTGGCAGGAGGTTGGATTAGATGGACCTTGTGGCCTCTTCAACTCTATGATTTATGAATTTGTACATCTTGGAAAGATGAGAATTAAAAACCCTTTCTAATCCTATCATATTGGACAACTACCAGCCAATCTCAAATCCCATTTTTGGATAAGATTCTGGAGTATAGAGGTTGCCTCCAGCTCCAGGGCTTTCTGGATGACATGGATATCTAGTCCTTTCAATCTGCCTTCAAGTCTGGTTTGGGACAGAGACCGTTTGATCATCTTGGCAGAGAGCATACACTGGAAACTGGAGAGGAGAATACCATCCTTCTGGGTCATATCACTGGGGATGACTTGGACTCCTTCTTCTTGGAGAGGTGAACCCCAAAGATGATGCTGTGGGACTCCTGCTTGAGCCCTTCATCTTTTGCTTGTGGAATCTCCCAGGTTCAGTTTTTGTTCCCCATGCTCTTTAAATGCTGAAAGAGGTTGTCTGAAGTTTTGGGGTCCAGTGTTATTGTATGAAGATGATGCCCAGTTTACTATGGCTTTCCACCTCATCCAAGGGTGCTGTCTTGGTTCTAAAACAGGCCTCTCGTCAGGATTTGATGAGGGCAAACAAACTGAAATTTAATGCAGACAAGACTCCGTTCAGAGAAGGCATATTGGGGATGGGTTCAGTATGTACCATGTTCTTTCATTGTGAAGGTGTAACTTGCACTTGGACATACTTGTGGATTCAATCCTGGCAGGAAGCTCAGGTCAGGTTTTGGTGATGGCCATTTAAGCTTGTGTGCCAGCTATGTTGTTTATAGAGATGTCCAATCAGACCCATGGTTGGAACAGCCTTAGTTTACATCCTGTTGGATTATATACATGCTGTACATGGGGCTACCTTTGAGAGATCTTTAGAAACTTCAGTTAATCCAAAGAGTTTCAGCAGGTTATAACCAAGATTGGCTACAAGAATAAAAGCCATTCCCTATGTTCAGAGAGCCTAGATCCATCAATCAAGTAAATCTGTGTCTATTTAATATGCATTAGCATGAGAATGTTTGGTTCTGTCTAGTTGCTTGGTATGATACTTACCTTGCCAAAATAGTGATGGTGATTTTCTTGATCATGATCGTCAGTTTTTGGATTTGGGGTTTTTTGAGGTTAATTGCAAAAAAATTTTTTCATATAAACCTGACTCTCATCTGCTTCTTTGAAAACACTTGAATTTAGCCTATTCTGACTCTGACAGGTGATAAATGCAAGTTTGAAGATCAGCTGCTTCTTTTCAGATAAGGCAAGTTTCAGTAGGAAAGTACATAGAAAACCCCAGCTTCTTCTGTTTCCTCAAAAACATAATGTCTGATCAGAGGTATGATGAAATATTAGATTCACTGAATTGCGGTCGATTGATTTGAGCCATGTGATAAACTGGAGTACACTGTGAGAAATCCTGACAGCAAGAGAGCAATGAAAAGATAATATGTGGCAGTAAAACTGGAAGCAGAACAGCTAAAGCATAAAGGTTGATATACAGCTGATGTTGTTAGCTGATATTAGCCTGGCCACCAATGCAGGAACAGCAGAAAGAGCTAATATATTCAAGATTTTAAATTAAAATTACAGCTGTGATGCCAGTTTAAGCAACTAAAGTTATTGTAGCTAAAAATGATTATAATAAAAGACTGTCTGTCTGTCCCTCATAGCTTGAAAATGTGAAGCCCTGATATTTGAAACTGATGTGTACACAAGTAGACACCGAGCTTGGCAATTTGTTGTCTCTTGGCAAGAAGGTTGACCTTTTATCCTGACTAGGCCTGTTACAGACATCCAAAATAAAGCGTCACAGTGGATGTACGGTGTTTTAATGATGCATGCGTTCCTAAGAGTCCAGAGCCGCACCAAAGCCACGACTGGAGTGTGGCTTTGGTGTGGCTTCTGGACTCTTAGGACGCATGCATCATTGAAACACCGTACCTCCACTGTGACTCGAAGCAGCTTTATTTTGGCTGTCTGTAACAGGCCTCAGGAAGCAAAATGCCTTGGATTGGCTGAGGTCTATTAAATGAAGCTGGCAAAGCTTGAATTAAACTTCGAATGAGAATTGCTAAGGTCACAAAGAGCCATTTCTACATGGGGCTGAATGCTTTAGGATAGGTGAACCAATGGTTTGACTCAAGTATGAAACCCATCGTTGGTTCCAACCAGCATTCAGCCATTGTACCTTATTCCAAAGCCCTGAATGACCCTCTTCCAGTGATTTCAGTAGATATTAAATAACACGTGGTAGAAAATAAACATTGTAAGGACAAAGTCTGGGAAGTCAAAAGGTAGCTAACTTTTAATTACTTCTGGACCCATAATTGTAGCATGGGAAGGCCATCAAATCCAACACCTTGCCATGTAGGAATATACAATCAAAGCACCCATATCCTATGTCAGTACGTTTCATTATTTTCTACAGCACGGGACCGTACATTTCTCCCTGTTGAAAGTCATTTTGTTAGCTTTGGCCCAGATTTCCCATCTATTAAGGTCATTTTGAATTTTGATCCTGTCCTCTGGTGTATTAGCTACTTCTTCTAATTTGGTGTCATCTGCAAATATCCATCATCCAAGTCGTTGATAATGATGTTGAATAGCACTGGGCCCAGGACAGAACCCTTTAGAACCCCACTGGTCACTTCTCCCCAGGATGAAGAGAAGCCATTGGTGAGCACCCTTCGTCTTTGGCTGCTCAACCAAATCCACCTAACAGTAGTATTGTCTAGCCCACATCTCACTACTTTTTTTTTGCAAGAATATCACCTTGTCAAAGGCCTTACTGAAATCAACATACACTAAATCCATAGCATTTCCTTCATCTATCAAGCTGGTAATTTTATTTAAAAACTGGTAACTAGAAAAGAGACACCTTATCTCTTCTCAAATGATACCTTATTCTCAGTTGACTGGCCAATGATTAAAAGGATACATTAAGAAAGGCATATTCACTGAGAGATGTATGCAATGGTCTTCACACGCACCTTCTTGTGTGTGAGATTACACACAAGATTTATTTGGTTCATTTTTAAACAAATAAAGAGGCATGTAGATATTTGTCAATAAAAAAATTCAGGTAAGGTAGCTTTAACTGTCAGTGACTAAGACTGGAATGTAAACAGATGTGGCACTTAACAGAGTTTGTCACATCATCAACTGAGACCCATTCATGACAGCAATAGGAGGAAGAAAACCTATTGTGAGAACACATATATGTATTTCCACACACAATTACATTGTGTCAGACTAGTATATTCTCAAAATAATGCAACACATACAATTCCAAGAAGCTTAACTCAAACTTGCTTTTAAACAGTTTTATTTATCAGGTGATTCATAATGAACACGGAAGCATTCAAAGGCCCTTCCACAGTGTCTGGAGGCCGCTCCCTTAAAGCTTTGATGCAATCCTTCATATCAGTCTTTGAGGTGTTGGAGAAAGCTCCCACAGGATGAATGGAGTTATAGAGAATAACAATACCGACCATTGCTCACCATGCAGAACGTGAAGGCTGTTAGCTGATGAACCATTGTCCGTGCTCTGGTGCTGAATTGTATTTGGGGTTCAGCTCCTTGGATATTTCTTTTATATTATAGTTCAGACTGAAATCCAGAGAAAATTCACTGCCCCACTTTGGGATTTAAAGCCCACTGGTTTAATTTCAGCAAATTTACTGGCTGAAATGCAAACAGATAACTAGCACATGTAGATGTAAAGTCAGAAAAGCTAAAGCACTGGATTTGCTCAGGTTTGCTAGAGTGGTTAAGAACAGTAATAATGGCTGTTTTGGGTATGTCCATAGCAAAAGGAAGAAGAAGGGAATGGTTAGGTCCACTGCATGAAGGAGATGGCAAAGTGCTAATAGGGGACAGAGAAAAGGCACAACTACTCAACATCTTCCTTGCCTCAGTCTTCTCACAAAAGGAAAGGGGTGCTCAACATGAAGAAAATAGAGCAGAGGACACAATAGGGGATACAAGTTGACAAGCTGAAGTGTGTCCAGAGAAGGGCAACCAAAATGGTGAAGGGTCTGAAAACCATGCCCTATGAGGAGAGAATAAGGAAGCTGGGTATGTTCAGCCAAGAGAAGAGATGGTTAAGAGGTGATATGGTAGCCCTGTTTAAGTATTTAAAGGGGTATCACAGTGAGGATGCAGCAAGCTTGTTTTCTGCTGCTGCAAAGAGTAGGACACAGAGCAATGGATTTAAACTACAGGAAAAGAGATCCCATTTAAAAATTAGGAAGAACTTCCTGTCAGTAAGAGCTGTTTGACAGTGGAACACACTCCCTAGCAGTCTGCTTCTTTGGAGGTCTTTAAACAGAGGCTGAATGGCCATCTATCAGGTATGCTTTGATTGAGAGTTCCTTCTTGGCAGGGGTTGGACTGGATGGCCTTTGAGGTTTCTCTATGATTCTGTGAGTCTACTTCTGAAGCAGCCTTCCTCTCTGTCACAGAACCATAGCATCACAGTTGCCATGCAAGATTACCCAACCAAAGCTCAGCATAGCATCCAAACGTCACCATGCAGTGCGTGCGTCATTGGTGAACATAAATGTGCCAATGGTGCACCAATGGCACCTGGTGAATGGACTAAAAACTGACGGAGGCCACACTGTTTGGTTGGTGTGGCCTCCTTGCAGCATAAAAATGGGCAGCTACAGCCCACCCTTTTGGGGTGGTCTGTCAAGTCCCTATAAGTCCTTAGTAAGTCCCAGTGTGCTCCAAGAGGAATTCATTATAGATTCACTGGGTGGTGGCAGCTTGACTAGAGGATCTCAAGGGGTCTCATTCAACTCAGCAGGGAGTGGGAACAAAGACCCAGGAGACTAGGGAAATTAATGACCTTCTGTGGGTTAAAGGCCAAGAACAGAGTTGCTGTTTGGCTGCTTGGACCCCAGAGATCATCACATCTCCTCTCAATCTTCTCTTCTCCAAGCTAATATACCCAACTCCCTAGGTTGCTCCTCATAAGGCTTGGTGCTCAGACTGTTGGTCATCTTGGTTGCCCTCTTCTGGACATGTACCAGCTTGTCAAAAACCTTCCTGAAATGTGCCCATCACATTGTTGACTCACGTTCAACTTGTGGTCTACTTGGACTCCTAGATCCCTTTCACACGTAGTCTTGTTAAACTAGCTGCCCCACATACTATAGCTATGCATTTCATTTTCTCACTCCAAGTGCAGTACCTTACATTTCTCCATGTTAAAATTCATTATTTATTTTTGGCCCAGATTTCTAATCTATTCAGAACATTTTGAATTTTGATCCTGTCCTCTGGTGTACGTATTAGCTGCTGCTCCTAATTCGGTGTCATCTGCAAATTTGAAAAGCATGCCATCTATTCTTTCACCCATGTTATTGATAAAGATGTTGACTAGCACTGGGATCAGGACAGAAACATGTGGCACCCCACTTCTCTCCAAGATGAAAAAGAGCCATTGCTGAGCAGCCAGTCAACCTATTATAAATCCATCTAACAGTTGCATTGTCTACCCCACATTTTACTAGCTTGTTTGCAAGAATATAATGGGAGACCTTGTCAAAGGCCTTACTGAAATCAAGATGTGCTATATCTACAGCATTCTTTTATTTACCAAGCTGGGAATTTTATCAAGAGAGAGAGAGAGAGATCAGATTAGTCTGGCATGACTTCTTTCTCAGAAACCCATGTTGACTTTTTGTGATTATGGCATTCCCATCTAAATGCTCATAGACACTCTCTTTAATGATCTGCTCTAGAATCTTTTCTGGTATTGATATCAGACTAACTGGGTGGTAATTGTTGATATCCCTCTTTCCCCCCATTTTGAAGATGCAGACAATGTTTGCCCTCCTCCAGTCTGCTGGGACTTTTCCTGTCTTCAAGAGTTCTCCAAAATTATTGCTGGTGGTTCTGAGATTACAGTTGCCTATTCTTTTAATATCCTTGACTATAGTTCATCTGGTCCAAGAGACTGCGATCCAGTCCATAAGATTGGATCGTGGCTTTGGCGTGGCTTCCGTACTCTTAGGACACATACATCATTTAAATAGCATACATCCAAAGTGGCCCGAAGCAGCTCTATTTTGGCCAGTCTGTATGGGGCCTTAGATTCATTTATATTGATCAAGTATTCCTGTACTACCTTTTTACTCATTCTATGCTGCATTTCCCCTATTGTGTCCTCTGCTCCATTTTCTTCATGCTGAGCAAACTTTTCCTTTGTGTTTGAGTTTTGTTTTTGTTTTTTTAGCTATTTGGGTGTAATATTTGTGAAGATTAAGAATTTTGGAGATGAATTTGTTAACCTCCTAAGAAACCTATATGAGGATTCAGAAGCCATCGTACATGTAAACAGAACAGACTGCTCACCAATTAATCTAAATAGAGGCACAAAGTACGCATGTCCCCTTTCACCATTATTATTTGTCATTGCAATAGAACCAATAGCAGAATCTATTAGGAAAAATCCAAAAATCAGGAGACCAGTGATTGCATTTAAAGGTTGCCATTAGATAATGTGATTATGTTTGGGTTCTTGAATTTTGAGATGGAGCAGATGTTATCCAGGCCTTTACTTGATGTTCAAGGCTAATTTGGGCATCAGAGTTCAGTGATGCGGCCCTTTTGTATCTTGTTACAATTAAGAAGGCAGTAGAGCAGTGCCCCCCAGCAGCCTCCATTCTTCTTTTCTTGTATCCTTCTCTGTTCTTTCGGAGGCCATCTTTGAGTTCCACCATTTTGAGGGAGAGAGAGGCAGGCTAGTTCCACCAGGCCTGCCTGGAAGAAGACAAACCCTCCCTTCATCCTCCATCTTGAGGGAGAGAAAGGCAGGGTAGCTCCACCAGGTCTGCCTGGAAGAAGACAAGCCCTCCCTCCAGGCCATCTGCCTTGGTCCAGGCCTCAGAGAGAGAGAGAATAACTGCTGGACCTGATCCCCTCCACCCTCACCATTCCCTTCCCCTTTTGTGTTGTGTCTTTTAGATTGTAAGCCTGAGGGCAGGGAACCGTCTATTATCCCCTCTGTTGTAAACCGCTCGGATTCCTAGTGATTGGGCGGTATATAAATAAATCCTATTATTATTATTATTAATCACCAGGAGCAGAAGATCAGTCTTTATGAGGATGAAATATTATTAGTTCTTAGGGACCGAGAAGCCATTTACAGAACTTGTAATGCTAACTCTAGGAAAAGGCTATTAATCCAAGTTAGTAGGACGTGTTCTAAAACTTCTTCTTCTTCCACGCCCTCTTCAATGCCCCTAAAGCGTATATTGAGAAGTTTTTCCTGGTTTTGCAAATACTCAGTCTTGTTGTTCTTGGCATTATTGATTTCTTCCAGTCTCTGATTCCTATCATCATGCACAATGCCCTTTTGAAGAGCCTCATTGGTAGCATTTTCAATATCACTGATTCAATTTGTGAGGTCTGACAAATTTGCATTGATAGGTTCTAGATTAGAAGACTAGTCTTTTTAAAGGTCTTTTACTAGGTTTTCTCTTAACGTTTCTAATGAATCAGGGAAGGATAGGTCATCTGTCATCTGGGATTTGTTTCTCTCCTCCCCCCTTCCCTCCTTTACTCGACCCACATGCCATATTAGAGCTGGATGGGTTGTCCTCACCTTTTGATGGTGACCAGGGCTCCTTTTCTGCTGGTAGAAGTCTGTTATGGATAGATCTGCAAACCTTTTAGCCCCAAGCATCTGGTTCTGTTGTTTTTAAAGTGATTTTTGCATTTTATTTTGCTCTGGTTAGTGAATTCTGTGAGGTGACAGCCAGCCTGTCATTTATGCATCCACTATGGTCAGTGGTTGGACACCGATTTGGGCTTCTTTTAACACCAAGTTAAAACATTACTTTACAGTGTATGGATTTCATTCACTCTACACATGTATGTGGTTTTAACCATTTAAACTTGTTTTAAATTTGCCCAAAATTCTAGTTACACATGCATAACCACATAGCATTTCCAGTCCCAACACCCCAAACCTACTTTAACAGGCAGCTGTTTAACTGGGTGAAGGAAGTCTGTTCAAGGTGCAAAGAGGATGTTTTTCCATCCCTGTTTCCTCCATCCAGTGAGACTGTGACAAAGATTTGTGACAGGAGTCCTGCTTCTGACTGCTCCAGCCTTGCTGGCTGGCAGGTTTAGGCTGGAAATAGAAATGCCATCCTCCTGTTCCCTCATGGTTTGCTGAACAGATCTCCTTCTCCCTATCTAATATGTGCCTGATCATGTAGGCTTGGGAGAGCAGTCAAAACTGTGAATATATAGTGTTTCCGAATACAAATCAGTTAAAGATTTGTAACTCAGGATTATAGCAATAGCAATAGCAAGTACATTTCTACACCACTTATCAATGCACTTAAGCGCTCTCTAAGTGGTTTACAAAGTGTAAGCTAATTGCCCCCAACAATCTGGGTACTCATTTTAGCAATTTATGGAAGGATGCAAGCCTGAGTCAAGCTTGAGCCCTTTCGCTGGTATTGAACTTGCAACCTTATGGTTTGTGAGTGGCTACAGTATAGGCATTTAACCACTGCGCCACCAGGATTACACATTGGGTACTGCAAAACTGCATTCCAGGCATTGCTTAATATATTTTGAGACTATAAATTATCTTTTAGTGTTTTATATTTTAAAAGCGTTTAAAGTTGTTTAAACTGATTTTAGTTTATGATTTACTGAGAATTTTTGCTGCAGGGCAAGAGAAAAATATTTAAAATAAATAGACAAACAGTGTGAGATCTTACACTACAAGAACAACATACACACACCTAAGGCCTCCCGCTTATGTATCTGCGGGGCACCAGAAATCAAGGACCTGCCCCATTATCTGCTTTTCTGCTCTCTTTATATTGACCCAAGGACTAAATTTTTGGGATCTATCTTGTCCAATTTACAGTCTAATATTATTACTGAAAAGATTTTTTATCTTCTGTTGGATATTGATACCAAGGTAACCTATAAGGTGTCATTGTTTACCTCAGCAGCAATCAAAATTCAGGCTAGAGTCATAGCAGACATTGCAGTTGATTGCCATGGGGACGATCTTATCTAATCCATCAAGTTGTTTTTAATGATGTTTTAGTTAATCGTTTGGAATTGCTTTTTTAAATTTAAAGTATAAGATTCGGATGTTAATTATTTAATTAACTGATGTAGTATTTTGCAATACTGAAATTTTGTGATTGGTTTTAAATATATATTATGCGAATGGCCTTTGGCTTAAGCATTAATAAACTTATACTTATGAGATTTGTAGGCCACTGTTGGACTCTATTAAAATCTGAATTTGCCACATTCATTTTGGGGTAAATCTCTGAGAATCTCATGAGAAATGTCACAGGACACAAAGACATTTTGATTCCCAATAGGTAGGTTGTTAGTGCATCCTCTGAAAATTCAATATAAAGTTTGAGCAGTTGGTGTAATATTTTTGCTACTGAATTTCCTAATCTGGCAGGATTACAGTGTTTTAACAATAAAAGCTAGTAAATCTCTAAGTAACCCCTCCAAGACTTTGTCCAAATTTAATCTCCTTTTTCCAAGCTAAATGTGCCTCACTAGGACAAGAATAGTGAAGATGTGTTTGGCAAAACATGGCATAGTTTTAACCATCTTGACATAGCAAAGTTAGTAAACTGAAGAAAGCAAAGTAACTTTAAAAATCTTTTTCAAAAAGTGAAGCACATTATTTCAAACAGGCAGTTCCATAGCCCATGGTTCCCCCAGTTTTCATTAAAGCATTTAACATGTTGACTGTCCCTTTCAGAATCATAAATTTTGCCAGCATTACACGCTGAGCTGATTTAAGGCCGTTGCTCAATCAAAAGAAAGCAATGACTTTAGATTTTAGTGCTCTGTAATGTTCTGAAAAAAGCCATAATCTTCTTTGATGTACAAACTCTGACTCCTCACCCTGTTTGGATTTGGATCATCAGGATTTTCTCCTATTATGAACAACATCATGAACAGCTTTTAAAAAGTTTGTTCATTGATGGGTCCAAGCATAATTTATTTGAATTCTCCTGAATTACTTTTCGTTAAACTGAACCAGGGATGTGATACTAACTCCACTAGCATTGATTGAACTCCCCATTCAAGCCAATGGTGTTGCAGCTACAACATTTGGAACTCTGTGTGTGTTCATTCACCTTTGAGTTGCCTGTTGACTTAATAGTGACCCCATAAATTTTATAGTGTTTTCTTTAGGCAATGAATACTCAGAGGTGACATTTCATTTTTCCACCCTAAGTGCAGTACCTTACATTTCTCCGTGTTGAATTTCATACTTAGCTTTGGCTCAGCTTTCCAGTTTATTCATGGCGAGATACAGACCGCCCCTTTGGGACGGCCTGTACCCGCCCCTTTCCCCAACGGATCGGGGACTCAGCTACCGCAGCGGCAGCCCCAGAGGCCCTGATCCTCCGCTTTTCCAGGCCGCGGGGAAACAGCAAAACGCCGCTTCCCCGCGGCCTGGAAAGGGGTGTCCTTGGGTCTTCATGCCCCAAGGACACCCCGACAGCGGCGGGGAAAGGGAGAAAGGGGCCACTCGGGCCTTTTCTCTTTGTATCGCTGGTGCAGCCATTTAAAGGCCACGCCAGCGATACGAGCAGCCAAAGGAGCTCCAAAAGTGAGCTCCTTCTGGCGCCGCTGAAAGGGCGCCACAAGCCCCCTACAGCGGTGCCATGACATAATGGCCGCAACACGCCATTTGCCCATGACGCGGCTGTTACATCAAAATGGCGGCACCCGGGTGAACAGGGCGCCATCGTTTTGTACGTACTCTGTACGTACTAGGGTTGCAGGCGTCTAAAAGAGACGCCCCAAGGCAACCCCAAGTACATACGGAGTACATACAAAATGGCCCATCTGTACAGGGCCCAAGTCATTTTGAATTTTGACCCTGTCCTCTGGAATATTAGCTACTCCCCTAGTTTGGTGTCATCTGCAAATCTGATAAGTATGCTCCCAATTCTGTCATCCAAGTCATTGATAAAGATGTTGAATAGCACTGGGTCCAGGACAGAGCTTTGTGGGGCTCCACTGGTCACTTCTCTCCAGGATGAAAAGGAGCCATTGTTGAGCATCATTTGGCTTCGGTTGGTCAACCAATTGCAAATCCATGTAACAGTTACGTTGTCTAGCCCACATTTCACTGGCTTGTTTGCAAGAATGTCATGGGGAACCCTGCCAAAGGCCTTACTGACATCAAGATATACTATATCCACAGCATTCCCTTCATCTACCAAACTTTTATCAAAGAAAGAGATCATATTTGTCTGGCATGACTTGTTTCTCTGAAACCCATGTTGACTTTTTGTGATTATGGCATTGCTTTCTTGATGTTCACAGACTCTCTGTTTAATGATCTGCTCCAGAATCTTTCCTGGTATAGATGTCAGATTAACTGGATGATAATTGTTGGGATCCTCTTTTCCCCCCTTTTTGAAGATGAGGACAACATTTGCCCTCCTCCAGTCTGCTGGGACTTCTCCAGGAGTTCTCAAAGATTATTGGCAATGGCTCCGATTTTACTTTTGCCAGTTCTTTTAATACCCTCGGATGTAGTTCATGATCCATCTTGACAGCTTTCTTGAAGCTGTCCAAGTTGGTGATTTGACGGATCTCATCCGGCAGGCCATTCTACAGGCTGGGAGCGGTTGCAGAGATGGTCCTCCGGGAAGTTGCAGTCAGTCTGATTTTTATAGGTTAAAATAAATTCTTCCCAGGTGATCCCTTAGATAAGTTGGGTCCAAACCATGTAGGGCTTTAAAGGTAATAATCAACACCTTGTACTAGTCCCAAAAACTAATAGACAGCCAGTAGAGTGACTTTAATATTGGTGTTATATGGTCACTCTGGAAGTTCCAGTGATCAACCTGGCTGCCATATTCTGTATCAGTTGAAGTTTTTGGACTAGGCACAAGGGTAGCCCCATGTAGAGTGCACTGCAAGAGTCAAGTCTTGAAGTTACCAGTGCGTGCACTACAGTTTCACGGTCCCCCAGTTCCAGGAAAGGGTGCAGCTGGTGTATCAACCGAAGCTGATAACAGGCGCTCTTGACCGTTGCATTTGCCTGATTTCTCATATGAAGCAACAAATTAAGAAGCACACCTAGACTGTGAACACAGTCCTTTGAGGCAAGTGTGAACCCCTCTAGGACTGGAGGTCGCAACCTGATATGTGGTTTGGGCCCCCTGACTGTGAGTACCTCAGCTTGAGCTTCTTTTCCCTCACCCAGTCCATTACTGCCTCAAGTATTCCAAATGTCTAAATAAAATCTTGCTGTGTTACCAATTTTTAGACTATTTAGTTTTCATTGATTTATTCTCTCTTTTATTCTTTTTCTTTCATTCTTTATTTTCAGTAGTTCCTTCCTCTTTCCTTGTATTAAACAGGTGCCAATGGATAGCATTACTCACACACTAATTTCAAACTCCTCCTCTGTCTGAGAGTAACTCACCTTTTCAAAATATCTCCCATGTAGCATTTCCAATTAAACAGGGAGAAGAAATAGATTAGACAGCTGTGCACTTGACAAGCTGAGTTGGGAAGCATCATGTTGACATAACATACATGGTGCTGACAAAGCTCAATGGAACTAATGAAGTCTGACAAAACATACTTCAGCACATTGCACTGACAATCCCCCCACAAACATTTAAATAAAAGAGCAGACCCCAGGAGAATTGAAGATAGACATGTCACACTTGCAAAATATGTGAAGATTCATAAGGTTGGAAGAAGTTGCCTTATTAACTTTGTCAGTCTATAGTTTCATGATTTCCTTTTAAAATGTTGATCATCAAGCTGCACTTGGCCTGAGCTAAAGAGAGACTTTAAGCCTGTACAGACCGGCGTTATACGATGGTGTGTGTGTGTGTGGGGCGACATACACATACTGGCCACCTCCACACCAGAGACATGCTGTGTGCCCAACCACATGGCAGGGGGTATCAAGGTGCTCTGTTGGTGCAGCATTTAAATGCACTGTGCCAAAAGAGTGCCAAAAAGCCATGGTGGCTAGAGCGCTCCTTCCACAGCTCAAAAAGAAGCCACTTTTGCAGCTTCTTTTTGCATTGCAGAAAGGCCAGATTGGGGCCACAGTGTGCAGTTGCTGTGGCCCTGATCTGGTGAGGAAAAGGGTGGCACAGAGCCGCCCCTTAGGCAGTCTGTTGAGCCCCTTTGTCAGGCTCATGAATGCATTTATGGAGACGAAGCAAGGTGATCACCCAATAATTCAATATAGCATTCAATGGCTCATTTAAATATTAAGATCAGGGAAGGGTAACATGTGGCCCTATGGCTTTGGATAGTAATTCCCATAATCCCTCATTATTGGCTATATATGTCAGGGCTGATGGGAGCAGAGGTCCAATAACAGCTGGAGGATCACATGTTCCCCATCCCTGGCTTATATCTCTCTGTATGCTGCCTTGCCCTTTTCAGATCCATAGCATGTTTTCATCTCAGTGGATTTATTTTATTTTTCCTTCCCTCTACACTACACTATACGTCATGAGCCCTACATCACACCACTGAAAAAAATGTCTTCTGAGCACCATAAGTGCTTCATTATACAACAACCTGCTGGCATGGGCACAATTATAAATGACAAGAAAAAAATGCTGTATTTGCTTAAATCAAAAATACAAGTGGACAAGGATAGCTAGACCTTTCCTTTACCCTTATTACTTGCTTCAGTTTTGTTGCTGGTGTTTTTGTGTCATTTGTTTAATAGGCAAGGCAGCTGACAACTGAATTAGCACTCTCTTCTTAGTATGCCACTGGCTCATGACAATAGCCTAAGGGATAAGATATAGATAACTGAGAGGTTTTCTCACTGTTGTGATATATTTTTTCATATGGTTAATAAGCCAATTGAAATGACATTCTGTCACAGCGGTACTATTCAGTGAGTTTGCGATTCCCCTTGTGCTGCTACTAGCCACTAGGAAGAGATGCATTGTTTTATCACCCTCACCCTCCCCTTTCTTTCTAAAATGGGATTTATTTTTATTTTTTTAAATGAATGTGACAACCTGAAATCTAGATATGTCCTTTGGTGTTGCTACAGATTAGCTCTTGTTTATTATGGCTAATGGGAAAGGCTGCTGGCTGATGATTTGCTTTGGCTCCATTCTTCATTTTAAAAGACTGATGACAATACTCATAAGAAGAAGCCCAACGGTAACTTCTGCAAATGAAACCTCATATACAATGGCAGCTGGGCTGGTGGGGGGAGGAATCCCACAACAAAAAGTATTGCAACCTGGAGTTCAAATTTAATATACTCTAAATATGAACCAATTTGTATGATCACTTTGCCTGTGGCTGGCTGCCTTTTTGTGTATCACACTTTATCTTCTTTTTATGTCATGGCTAAAGAGAGCTCGGAGTTTATGCATATTTGGATCTTTGGAGTCAGTTCTCTCAAACTTTACCCTTCAGGATCAAGAACTGTAGATATCATTGATCAGCTGCATGTCAGTCTGTGCCATAGAAGCCTCTGGAAAGAAGGAGAATCTTAGAATCGGAGAGTTGGAAAAGACTACAAGAACCATCCTGTCCAACCCCCTGCCATAGAATCATAGAATCATAGAATTGGAAGAGACCTCAAGGGCCATCTAGTCCAACCCCCTGCCATGCAGGTAATAGTGCTTACTTACTTACTTACACACTAGGTGCATGTTCCCACTACGAAATAAAGCGGAGTACTGATTGGTTTAAATGACCCTCATTCCCATTTGAAACCGATTCCTGTTGTAATGTGATCAATTTCTGTTGTGATAAAGCAAGGCAAACACACAAAAAACCGATTTTACCAGACATTAGTTTCTTAGTGGTTCTTTTGAAAGGAATCGATTCAGAAGAGTTGTCAACAAGTGGGAACGACAGATCTGAATTGCATCATTTTGGAGGGGAGGAATCAATGGCAGAGGGGTGTTTACCATCCCTCCTCAGTTTTTGGTAGATCCACCATTCCCCCTTACCTGAGCACTGCCTTTTTGTTTGTGTGGTGTGACCTATGGGTGCATGTTTTTTTAAAAAAAAGTAAAATAAAAAGAAGATTCAATTCATTGACTTTGTATCTACTTGCAAACTTTTACCTGAGATATTCAAGGTTTTGGATTGCTATGTCTGGAGAAGGATGCATTCTTCATATGCTCATAAGCAACTTCCCGTAGTTTCACCAGTTCTCACAACACACACACACACACACAGAGTACCCCACTGCCTGAGTCTACGTTTCTGTCTCCCTCACCTACCTAGTCTGACTATTGTTTCACATTCTCTTTCACACATGCATATCAACGGAGTCTCTCTTTGTTAAAATTAACTGCAAGATGGAATATTCTTGTGCTCTTTAGTGTGATTTCCATTACACTTGGGAAGAGGACCTTAGGTCCCCCCCCCCCCCACAAAAAAAGCTCTAAAGCTTGAGTTTCATGTCTTCCTGAGGTTTTCTACACTTTTCTTGTTAATCTGGCAAAACAATATCTGTCTCATGCCTTAAATTTTTCATCTCTGTTTATTTTTAAATTACCAAAAATAATGCAAATATTTTCCACATTCATATTTTGTTGCTTTTAATCATATTTTTGTTGCTATAGGAGAGCATATAGTTTATACATGTAGGCCAAACAAATACATTAATGCCTAGGTTCTGAAATGGTGAGGCTTTTGCTTTCTAGTTTGCCATGGAAGATATACCGTACTGACATTTAATTTGTATTAATACCCCAACATTATGGGAGGGGTTTATCTGAAACTGAGAAAGTTAATTATCTGAACTGACTGGGAGACTGGGATTTGTAATTCAACAACTTTTCCAAGTTTTGATGTATTAAGTTTGTCGTTATATTTCCCACTATGGTGATAATACACCATAAATCTATTGGAAAGAGGCTCTGGCATTTATCAAACAGAGTTTTTCCAGCTCAGATCCAGGGTGATTGCGAATTGAGCGATGCGAATTCATGTTATAACTTTAATGTATTTTCACATCTGGTTCCTTTCAATGGGAGCTTCTATTGTGGGGCTTCCATGGTGCTTCTGGACTGAATCCTTACTGGCTCCTCATTTGGGATAGTTCGCTAAATAAGTGAGTTGACAGGATTCGCATTGAGGCTCGCATCGAATTCACTGCGAATTGGTCTGTTGTGGAATGACACTTTGCTTGTGCTCTGGAACATCACCGCAAAACTCCCGGGTTGCAAATTTCCCATGATGCCATGCTGCAATTTTGCCCTATTTGCCCCTGGTGCTCCCCCCTGAATGAATGCATTAACGTTTTAACGTGGACAGGAGACATGCTGGCGAGGAGGGGGGAGATTGGGGGGGAGAGAAAGGGAAAAGAGGGGGGCAAAGAGAGAGAGTGGGGTTAGTAAAGTTTCTAAAGGACTCTTTGGGGTGGGGGTAGGACATCCTCCAAAGTGGGGCCAAGGTGGAGGCAGGATTTACTTCCAAGTAGAAATGCAGTTTCTACACTGATTATTTTGTAGTGAAAGAAATTTATTATTTTTATTATTAATAATAATAATAAAATTCTTTCACTGCAAAATAATAATAATAATAATAATAATAATAATAATAATAATAATAATTTTGCCCATGGGTGATACATTTGGATGAAGCAGAGGGCATTTAGAGATAGGTGTCATTCCCTATCATTCACATGAGGCTAGGGATAGAGGGTAGATCCAGATGGCAGATGTGAAGGGAAAGAAACAGGAGTCTAGAGGGAGAGATGGAACTCCCAGAATTCCATAGCCTCGAGCCAAGGACCCCACAACAAACTCCAACTCCCATAATAATAATAATAATAATAATAATAATAATAATAATAATAATATATTTTAAAAATAATAATAATATTATTAATAATAATAATCAATTTTGATGATGATGATGATGATGATGATGATGATGATGATGATGATGATGATGATGATGAT
>NC_056522.1:175171861-175202412 GCF_019175285.1 Sceloporus undulatus | reverse complement strand
TTAAGTTATTTGCTGAGGTACCAGAGCTCTCTGGCAGAGAAGGCTCAATGTCTCAGGACACTACAGTTCCCAGAATTCCATAGCACTGAGCCAGGACAGTTAAAGTTGAGTCAAACCGGATTATTTCCTAGTGCAGATGCAGAGGCTAGCATTCACATGAAACTGAAAAGGGATGGAAGGTAGATTTCAATCCAGACGATAGATGTGAAGGGAAGAAACAGCAGGCTGGAGGGAGAGATGGAACTCCCAGAATTCCATAGCCTCAAGCCAAGGACCCCACAACAAACTCCAATTCCCATAATAATAATGATATTAATAATAATTAATTTTTATAATAATAATAATAATAATAATAATAATAATAATAATAGTTATTAGTTTGCAGAAGCACCAGAGTTCTCTGGCAGAGAAGTCTCAATGTCTCAGACACTACAGTTCCCAGAATTCCATAGCACTGAGCCAGGACAGTTAATGTGGAGTTAAACCAGATTGTCTCCCCAGTGTGGATGCAGCCTAAGAGAAGGCAAGTGTTACAAAGGGAAGGAGAGATGTAGATGAAATAGATGAGGAGAATGACAAGAGGATAGATGTCGATGTGGCTGAAATGGATGGGGGCTCTGACATGGAGGACCCCTTTGAATTTGGCTGCCAGGGATGGGAAAATCGAAGGGAGAAAGAAAGGTGAAGCTGTCATTCATGTGAAAGTGGAGCCAGGCTCCCTTCTTCACCCTGGAAGTACAAAGGTTCAGGATGTGTCCAGAGCCCCACTGAGCATGCACAAGAGTCCCAATTTGAATAGTTGAATCCGCATGGTATGCACCGGTGTGGTAATACAATTTGCACTCACTCCGCTTTGCCTGAATCCACATCACGTGACTTGTCTTGGATTCGATTCCCCCTTGATTCGGAAGAGCAACAGAAGGGCAACCAAGTGTGATAAAACACTCACGTTATAATGTCAATTCGCTTCGTTTGACCTGCAGTCACCTCTGATCTTAGCTCCAATAACCTCAGTGTGATAAACGCCTCTGACAGTACAACACAACCTTGCAAAAGGTTGGATACAGAGTTAATTCTATGTTTTTCAAATAACTGGTTTCCTTTCAGGTATGACTTTTATAAGCATTCCTTTCTCACTGCCACCTTTTTATTGCAAAAGGAAATTGGCAATACAGCATGTCCTGCAAGATATTTGTTTCACTTTAATCACTTTCAAAGAATAACTCATGCTGGAAGATTAAAACTTTAGACCCAGATTGTGATACTGAAGTATTTTAACATTGGAGGTCAGCAACAGAGAGAAAAGAGGTACTAATTTATCTCTTGGCAAGGGCCCATAAACAGTTAAAACAAAAAACAGCCTTTTTTTTAGAGGTCTGGGAATTGTATGTTTGGTGGGGGGGGATGCAGTTTTGGAGGGGATGGAGCAAAGTTCACTGTCCACCTTTCCTCCCCTTTTGCTCTTTCCAAAGGAAAAATCCCATGGCTGGTGGGTTTTCTGTCTTTGGAGTGAACAAAGTTTGAGGTTTCAGAACCACTGTATTAATATAAGTTGGCCACACATCCAAAACTAGATTTTCTTGCAGCTGACATCTATAAAACATATGTTCATGTGTAGTAAAAATAATAAGGAATCTTGACTATTGAATGTCAGATGATGAATGTTTATCTTTCCAACCATGACATATAAGTCTTTTAGCAATAGTAAATACATGCAGGATCCAACCATGATGTTGCTATTTTTATTTTAATTCTAAGTTGCAGAGATATAATTCAGAAGTGCATGTGTCTCTAAAAATGTCAAAGATTTGTCTAGTAAATGCATCTTAAATGGCCAAACATAAAGGACAGGCCTATCAACCAAAACTGATAATCATAGCTAAATTAATTTTCTATTTCAGAGTCAAAGGTAAAAATAATATGGACAGCAGGGATCCAATGTTCATGCACAGAAGTTGGAGAATGATGGTTAAAGGTCTGTGGAAATTTTTCTCCAGAAGATAAGTTTTTTTTTTTTGCTCTGTTCATGCTCCTTCTGTTTCCTGATAGCAACTACCAGCCCACTACTGGAAAAAGTTGAGGCATGACCACAAGAACATCTCTGCTTAAATTCTTGTTAGGAGAAGACCTCCTTGCTTGGTTCTCCTCCCACATGGAATGTGCTGTCACAACTTATTGATGATGTTAGCTCCGTACATTCCTTGGGATAGTTAATGAGCAGATGTGTGGGAAGTAGAGATTTCATTGGGAGCTGCAAGGCTAGTCCCATGAGAGTGGCTGGTACTGGGTAGGAAGAAAGGGTGAGCCTGGGAAATGTTTGGGGCGGATTGTACAGGAGAAGGCTATCCTGTAGATAACCTGGACCCAGGGTTTTAAAGGTCAAAACCAACACTTTGTGCTTTTCCCAGAAACTAATTGGCAGCCAATGAAGTGACTTGTATGGGTGTAATATGTTCACTTCTGGATGTTCCTGTAACCAATCTGGCTGCCATATTTTGAACCAACTGATGTTTCCGAATTTGGCACAAAGGTAGCCCAATGTGAAGCACATTGCAGAGGTCCAACCTTGATGTTACCAGTGCATGCACCACTATCTTTAGGGCCTCCAGATCTAGGAAGGGGCACAGCTGGCATATCAGCCGAAGCTGATAGTAAGCATTCCTGACCATCGCATCTACCTGGGCTAACATTTGTAGAGACAGATCCAGGAGCACTCGCTAGCTGCGAACACAGTCCTTCAGGGGAAGTGTAACCCCATACAGAACTGATTGACACACCTCCATTCCCAAGTTAGGACCCCTGATGGCAAACACCTCTGTTTTGTCTGGATTCAGTTTCAATTTGTTCTTTCACATCCAGCCCATTAACTCCTCCAGGCATTCATTCAGAGGAGACATGCTAGCTAAGGCTGAGGCTATTTTGGAAGGCATGGAGAAATATATTTGGGTGTCATCAGCATATTGATAACACCCCACCCCATGCTTATGGATGATCTCTTCCAGCGTAAATGTTTAAAAACATTGGGGATAGAATGGCACCTTGTGGAATGCCATATAACAGCTCTTTTTTTGAGGAGCAAATATCCCGAAGCACCACCATCTGGGACCTGCCTGAGAGATATGACTGGAACGACCACTACAGCACAGTGCCTCCAATTCTTAACCCCCCCAGTGTTCCAGAAGGATACCATGGTCAATGGTATCGAAAGCCGCTGAGCGGTCTAAAAGCACTAACAGGGACACACTCCCCCTGTCGGTGTTGAGATGAAGATCATCCACTAAGGCGACCATAGCAGTATCAACTCCATATCCTGCCCTGAAGCCAGTTTGAAATGGGTCAAGGAAGAGTGTGTCATCCAAGACTGACTGCTGTTGAGGGGCAACTGCCTTCTCAATCACCTTACGCAAAAAAGGAAGGTTTGAGACTGGTCTGTAGTTATTAAGGTCCAGGGGGATCCAGGGATGGCTTTTCCATCAGTGGTCTAACTACTGCTTCTTTTAAACAAAATGGAAAATTTCCCTCCCTGAGAGATATGTTAATAATGTGTTGTATTTGAGATCTAGTTGCACCTCCTCCCTGGATGACCAGCCAAGAAGGACAGGGATCAAGAAACCAAGTGGCCTTCCTTACTTTCCCCAACAGCTTGTCCACATCAGCGGTACTCAGAAATTGAAACTGATCCAGTGTAATCCCACTCACAGAGTTGCTGGACACCTTGTTGTTGGCCTCTGCTCCAATGACAGCATCTAAGTCAGCTCTTTTGCGAGGGATTTTATCTGCAAAGTAGTTGTTAAAAGCATCACAGAGAGCTACTGAAGGTTTGAATAGTAGGTATCTGAGTTAAGCTTCTCACCACTCTGAACAGCTCAACTGGACATGAATCCACAGATGCAATGCGTGCAGAGAAGAAAGCTTTCTTCGCTGCACATATTGCCACCTTATTAGGGACTAAGATATCCTCTATATTGTGTCTTATCGCATAAAAAATGAGTTTTCTGCCATCTGTGCACTAGTCGTTGTCCTTCCCATTTCATTTCCCTGAGGGGAATGATGTGTTAGATCAGTTCTTTTCACATGTTAAAGACTATAGTAAAATCTGGATGTGTGCACTGAAGACAAGATTTGGTTTAAACTCTTCTTAAATATTTTGAAAAGGGCCTCAATTCTTTTTCAAACACTTTAGAGGTCACTTGCTTCATCTTGAGTCTGAATTTTGCCTTCGAAAATGTGATATTTATTTTTCCCCAATGACCACAAGGGAAATCAGTAAGGGTTTCTATTAATGGTCCCCTGGACCTTAGAAAGACTAGTGATGATAAGCTAAGTTGGGGGTCTCTCATTCAAGCTGACTTAACACTTAACAATTGCTAATTATAACTTGTTGGC
Source organism: Sceloporus undulatus (assembly GCF_019175285.1). Classification (NCBI taxonomy): domain Eukaryota; kingdom Metazoa; phylum Chordata; class Lepidosauria; order Squamata; family Phrynosomatidae; genus Sceloporus; species Sceloporus undulatus. Next base: position 175,198,026 of record NC_056522.1, on the reverse strand, counting down.
CAACTCCACTTTAGCAGAAAAGGATGTCTTGTATTAGGCAACCATGAAGACAGTTCTCAGAGACCTTGACTCAGTTCGTGCAGACAGGTGGGATAGGGACTCCAACTATCTGGATGGAAACTGATGTCTAGAGACACCTCTGCACAGGCAGCAATATGTACAGGTATAGCACTCTTATTGCTGCTCTAAATCCAATGAAACAGAGCATATGTATGTATGTGTGTGTGTGTGTGTGTGTGTGTGTGTGTATATATATATATATATATATATATATATATCCAAATGTTGCTGTGAGGACAGAATGCTGGTAACTGTATCCCTTGATTGGAAGCTATAGCGTTCTACCACACAAGTGTACTCTGCCTCTACCTTTCCTCACCTAAGGACTGGCTCTAGGTATTTGGCTACCCTAGGCGAGAAATATTTTGGCACCCTCTATCGCCCCTCATAATTATTTTCACCCCTTGATTGCCACTGTTTTGTTTGTTAAAGCTAAACATGACATAAAACTTAGGTTCCAATTTCTCATCATAGTATTGATAATTAGTCAAAAAGCCAATTAGGTTTTTACAGGCTACTGTTTGAATTGTGTTTGATAACTATAAAATTATTTTTGACATAAGTTTAAAGTATTTTTATTATTATTATTACAAGAGTAAAAAAAGTCAATTTACTAAGTAGGTTAGGTTAGACTAAATATGTGAGATGACTAGGTGGGTTACAATTGTGTTTTGCTATTTAATGGATATTCTTTGTATCATTTTATTGTATAGGTTGGAGTGTTTAGTCAATATAAGTATTCTGTCTCCTTTTGTTAAAGTTTTTAGCCTTCTGCTTGTATTGTCTCTATAGCCTAATTTATTGCCTTTTATAGAACAACATTCTTTTTCTGATTTTTGATTAAGTAATGATAAAAGACATAGGATACAGGGCAGCTGTGCACCCCCCTATCCCCTAAGATAATGTAATAAGAAATAGAGTACTCACCTAAACAACTAAAACTTCATATTTACTTAGTTTAAAACTTGTCGTGAGAATGCAACACAGTATTAAACGTACTAGGCAAACAGTCAAAATCAAACACAAATACTGAAACACTATTGCATGATCACTATCAAAAATGCAAAACACGAAAACAGACTAGTTTGTTGTAAACAGTAAACTCAAGACAACTGGCGACTGGCGTTCTGTATTGTGGCACCAAGGGCAGTGGGAGGCGAGGGGGCTGTTGACCTTGAGGTTACATTCAAGGTGCATGTGGAAGATGGATGATGTACCATGTGACCGTACCATGGAAACAGGGGGGCGCACATTTATGTTTTGGCCATTGTACAAAGAAACCATCACATGGTAGCTTGCTTTTACGTCACTTGCTGTAATGAGTTTTCACTCTAATATTGTTTAATTATGCAAAAAATTATACAAAAACTCCCATTGCACTGACCCTAAATGTTGCCTGCCTAGTTCACCTATATAGATGAGCCAGCCCTGCCTCACCCTCTGGAGTTTTTCTTATATAGTGATCTGAGGGGGATGTGCATGTTTTTGCAGACTCACTTGTTGTCTCTCTCTATCCCTCCCAAGTTTCTGAATCATCCCTGAAGCTTTGGGAAAAGACTGATTAGGCATGTTTTAAGTTTTAATTTTAGGAAGCTTCTTGTCTGGCGTGTGTGTATGTGTCTCTGTGTATACAGAAGATAGAATTATTTATTTCAAAATTTGTATCTTGCTGTTCAAATAAGATATATAAATTGGTGAATGAATAGGCAGTAATTCTGCAGAATATTAAAGACCCCCCAACCCACCCCACAAAATGATCACAAAAAACAAGTTCGTAAACAAGGATATTGGGACATTGATCTAGGAGTCTGAAGGAGGATAAATCCAAATCCACAATGTTCTCTGGAAAGTCACAGTTCCCCAGAATCAGGCAAAAATATGGTAACCACCAGAGGGAGCAGGGATACTACCTCAGGTCTGGAACCTGTGTGCATAGATGCAACCCTCTTAAACATACTAGGACATTTATTTGGATGGGCTATTCTGCTTTACTGTTCAGTCATCTGGAATTGATTTAAGTCCAATACACACTGCAGAAATAATCCAGTTTGAGACCACTTTAACTGCTTTGGCTCAATTCTAGGCAATTCTGGGAACTGTAGTTTTGTGAGACATTTAGCTTTCTCTGTCGGAGAGCTCTGGTGCCACAATAAACTACAATTCCCAGGATTCGCTAGCACTGAGCCAGGGCAGTTAAAACAGACTCAAACTGGATTACTTTTACAGTGTGTTTTGAACCTTAGATGTATATGGTTTTTTGTGGGTTTTTCGGGCTATGTGGCCATGTTCTAGAAAATTTTCTTCCTGACGTTTCACCAGCATCTGTGGCTGGCATCTTCAGAGAATGCTTTGCTTGGAAAAAGTTGGGTGTATATATACTGTGTGAGCCTGGGAATGCAGGAGTGATTTGCATGTGTACTGCCTAGAAAAAGTTGGGTGTATATATACTGTGTGAGCCGACAGGCTTCCCAGGCTCACACAGTATATATATGCCCAATTTTTCCAGGCAAAGCATTCTCTGAAGATGCTAGCCACAGATGCTGGTGAAACGTCAGGAAGAAAATTTTCTAGAACATGGCCACATAGCCTGAAAAACCCACAAAAAACCATGGATGCCGGCCATGAAAGCCTTCGACTTCACCTTATACGTATATCTCACTGGGGTGATAAATCTCTTTCTGGGCTGTACCACTTACACAACTGAATGCTCTCCATTAAAACATGTACATGCATATATAATTATGCTTACAAATAACATCTTTAGGACAAATCAGCATATAAGGCTTTTTCCTGATGTCAACTTTCTCTGGGAAAGAGGTGACTAGCGAAATGCCAGAGGGTTCTTCCTTGGGCCCCATGCTATTCATCATCTTTATGAATGACATGAATGATGGAATAGAGGGCATGCTTATCAAATTTACTGGGCCAAAACTAACAAAATGAATTTCAGCAGAGAGAAATGTAGCATACTACACTTGGGTAGAAAAAAGGAAATGCACATAGGGTTGCCATAAGTCAGGACCTCCAAACCGGGACAAATGTAGGACAACAGTTTCAGATGTAGGACACATTTTATAAAAATGGAGGACACGCAAAAATTGATGCTTTTTTAGAAATGTTAATATAAATTCATGTTTCTTAGGCATGATCAAAATGGAGGACATTTGGGCATTATTCCTAGACAGATGGCAGAAATGGACTTTCCTTTCTGGCCAGCCCCCTCTCCCCATTTCAAACAGCACATTTGGGCATTGAACATGGCTTTATTTTAACATTGCCTCTTGCATATTTCAGAGGCTTATTCCATAACCAAACCCTTTGGGTTTAACACTGAACATGGGTTAACATGGCTATGCATATCAAACATGGTTAAACAAAAAGTGGATTTGCCCTCGGTTTCAGGTGTCTTGCACCAACTATACTTCTCAGAAGTGTGTACTTGGTCAAGGGACTTTGGTTTTTCTTCATTTTGACTTGTTTTGTCTGTATTCCACCCCACTAAATAAAGGAGACATGAAATGGAGTTAATGGGTACAAGTTGTTAAACAAAAAAGTCTTGTGAGACTCTGTAGGCAAGAGGTGCACCATGTTAAGAACTGCATTAGGCACACTTAGGCTGCTGCCACACTGCAGAATTAAAGCAGTTTGACACTGCTTTCACTCTCATCACTCCATCCTATGGAATCCTGGGATTTGTAGTTTGTTGTGCTGCCAGGGCTGGGCTTTGAAATCTCAGGCATAAGAAAAGCAAAAGGCTTGGGCTGCATCTACACTGGAGAAATAATCTGGTTTGAGATCACTTTAACTGCCTTGTCTGAATGCTGTGGCATTCTGGGAATGGTGGTTTGTTCCAGCACCACAGCAAAATGGCAGTTAAACCCCCTGTAAAGCTCTCTGACCAAGGTGACCAATGCCCTCTCCTCAAAATGTAGGGCCCTCAAGCAAAAAATGTAGGACATGACCAAAAATAAAAGCTACAAACACCCATGTAATTATAAATCCATGCTTCTTAGCCATGATCCAAATGGAGGACATGTCCTGGAAAAGGAGGAGGATGCCTGGTCACCTTGTCTCTGGTCCAAAATACACTGCAGAAATAAAACATAGCTGGACTGAAATGCCCAGAGTTCCTCACCAAAGCTGCATCCACACTGAGGAAATAATCCAGTTTGAGAGTGACTTAACTGTCCTGGGTGCTGGGGAATGCTGGGAATTGTAGTACACTGTGGCCCCAGAGCTATCTCTGACAGGGAGTCCCATAACCCTCCAAACGTAGTTGAACTGCAGTGCCCAGAATTCCTCCCCAGGTGCATCCACACTGAGGAAATGCTCCAGTTTGAGACTGCTCAGTGCTGGAGAATCCTGGGAATTGTAGTCTGTTGTGGCCTCAAAGCCATCACTGACAGAGAAGTCTCAATGTCTCCCAAACACTAGCATTCCCAGGATTCCTTACCATTGAGTTAAAGCAGTCTCAAAGTGGGTTATTATTCCTGCAGTGTGTGAGAGAGATATAAAAGCTAGGGACTGGATCTCTGTGTCCAAAACACACTGCTTTGACTGCCAGGGCTCAGTGCTATGGAATCCTGGGAACTGTAGTTTATTGTGGCACCAGAGCTCTCTGACAGAGAAGGCCAAATGCCTCACAGACCCCAGAATTCCAGAGCATTGAGCTTTGGCAGTTAAAGGGGTCTCAAAGTGCAGGGGGGGGGGAGAGAAAAGCCAGGGAGTTTGAATGAGCAGCTCACCTCGGCTGTGGCTGCTCTGAAAGGAAGAGGAGGAGGGAGGGAGGGATGGACCCAAGGGAAGTGGCCAGGACCATCCGGAGGAGCCTCTGCTTTTCCTGATCATCGCAGCCTCCTCCCTTCCACCAGCAAGAGGCTCTGTTCCCAAGCGATGCCTCCTCCTCCTCCTCCTCCTCACCTCCTGGCCCTGAAGGCTCTTCCTGAGTCTGGCAGCAACCTCCTCAAACCGGGAAAAAGCTGAGTCAAGGAGGAAACCGTGCAGGGACGCCCCCTAGTGGTGAAAAACCGGGAATGTCCCGCTGGCAGGAGGGATATGGCAAGCCTAAATGCACAGATATATGATGGATGACACTTGGCTTGAAGTCAGTACATAAAAAAGGATGAGGAGTCTGGATGAGAGGCTGAACATGATTCAGCAATCACCATTCAAGAAGGATGTTGACAAAGTGGAGTGTGTCTAGAAGAAGGTGACCAAAATGGTGAAAAGTCTGGAAACCATGCCCTTTCAACTCTATGATTCTATGAAGGATAATGGTATCATGATTCTACCTGGCCTTAACTCATGCGTAGGAGCTTGCTGCAGCAAGGGGGGGGAGGCCTACTATAGTATTTTAAACCAGAGTCATCCTTGAATGAGCAGCATCCATAAAGTACACCATGACTCCTATATCCATAAATTTGGTATCCGTAGATTCACTTATCTATTTCTGAAAAAGTATGATCTCTCTAGGCATTTCTATATCTTTCACTGTGATTCTGTGGTCACCTCCTGGATCAAGTATACCACAGAACTGTGCTGGAGGACCTACAGCCTACAGAAGTGTCCTCTCTAGGCCTTTATAGGCCTCTAGTGTGGTCCTATGGTATTCTTGGGCTGAAAGTTTTTTTGTCTTACTGAAAATAATAGGGTTCCTTATTATCTGTGGTTTCAGATATCCCCAAGTGGTCTTCAGATATAACCACCACAGATGCAGGAATTATACTGTATTATTTTTCCTGTAATATTACACTTTGCATGTGCTCCAGAGTTTGTTTTTCTCAATAATTTAGGGCTTTGAGACTTTGATGGTTCAGATCTGAGTTACAGGATCATAAGAATTGGAAAAGGTGTCACAGACATCTACTTCATGGTATAGCCATCTTGACCAGTAGCCGTGAGTATGGCTACTTATCCTCCATGAATTTATTCAGTCATGCCATCCAAATTGACATCCATTACCACATCTTCTGGCCATGAATTCCATGCATTACTTTTATTATTCTGAAAACACAGATAAATGTTTTGAATGTAGGCAGGCACTGAAGACCTGCTGTATCTTTTCAAGAGCAAATATCTACATGATATTGCTCCCTGGCATAACAATATTTTCTCCCACAAATATGAATTAATATAACAGTTACCCAACTATAACCCTGTACTACAACCTTAAACACTGTAGTTGAAAAGTGAAATTAGAATGGCAGAATTTTCCTTGTTCACAATGTTTGGTCAATTGACCCTAAGGGAGAAATATGTAGATGCTACATTGTATGCAGAGGCACATATTGTTCAGCTAGTATATGACACTCAATATGCCACATGCTTCCAAACAGCTCCAGTTTTCATGTCGTAGATTATTAATCAAAGCAGCACCCAAGTTAAGTATGCTTCAGTTACCCCAGCTTTATTTTAAAATCTGTGCATTTACTTCTTTGAGCACTGTGAGCTCCTCATGTTTGCAGCTTATTCTTAATAAAAATAAGCGAGGGTGGAAAGGGTTTAGCAAGCAACTCCCTTTGCCTCTCCCTGCCCATCTCCAGATTCATTTCTTCCATTGCATGTTACTGATAAGCATATTCTTGCTAATGTTAGAAAAGCAAAAGAGGACAGATTAAAAATGATGCTTAAAAATAATTTCACATTATCTTAAATGGGCTGAATGTTATAAACCAGGGATTGGAACCATGCAGCCATTCAGATTAGGTTTGGAAGGAATATTTGCCACTATCCATTCTCCTGAAGAATAATGGGTTTTCCAATGTGTAGTAATCCTCCATCAAGAATAGTACAGGAGTGAGATTCTTCTCAGTTTCTGAGTTCCCCTACAGTGATGGTGAACCTATGGCACGTGTGCCAGAGGTGGCACTCAATGCCCTCTCTGTGGGCACATGTGCCATTGCCCCAGCACAGAGTTTGGCAGAGTCTGTTACTAGAAAGCCAACATGGCACTTTGCAATAAATAAGTGGGTTTTGGGTTGCAGTTTGGGCACTCGGCCTCTAAAAGGTTCACCTTCATTGCCCTAGGAAATTATTTAGTGGAGAAATATAAAAACGTTTCTGCATACACACACAAGTCCACGCATGTACACGTGCGCACACGCGCACACACACACATTTTTGCATAGAAAAACCATGTGTGGTTTTCCAAGACACTTTACAAAGTATGAAAACTGCACAGAAATTTTCTTTTTTTCCCCCCCCCCCCCCCGAGAGAAAAGACTGTGGCAAAATTCTTTATCCTTGCATGCAAAGATACAAAATGCAAAGATTTACCTTCCTGCTGCAATTGTTATTGAGCCATAGGTTCCACCCAGAATGGTGGGATTTCATGAAGATTGTGCTCTAAAAACACAATCACAAACAAGTCCATGGAAGAAGAAAAATGGGGAAAAAATCTAAAAACTAAACACAATAAGTAATCATAAACATATAAACACACAAATATCAGGGAAAAAAAACCTTTAGAGTATAATAAACTGACCAGATAATGATATTGTGATGGTATCACCCGTGCTCTGCTTTCTACCTGATACCCTAATGAGGATCAGGATTAATATGAACTACAGTATATGGTCTACCACCAATGTGGGACTGCATTTAATTTTTCTACTCTGTGAATTGTAAAAAGTAAGTGATATATTCCAGTCTTTTATTCTTTTATGTAAGTTTAAGCATATAATATTGCTATATAATATATTTGTATAACATTAATCAATATAATCCCTAAGCAGGGTAGTAAAACCTGTATTAGCCACTCTTGTTGGTTAGCCATCTTGGGAAAGCACAGCAATTTTCTTGTGGTAATGGTGAAATGTAGTAATTGTATCTGGTTATTGCTTATAGCTATTTATGCCTGATAAAGAGGATTATGACAATTAAGAAAGGATTTTCATTATACGATTCATATAAATTGGAGTACCTGATAGTGAATCCCTCTTAGTGGCTTTGAAGCATGGAGAAATTCATTATTACTTGTGAGCAATGCCAAACTTGTAGTTAACCTCATTTAGTTAGTGGCTGATGAGTTTAGTTTAGTTTGTAGCATAGACCCATTATATTATTTGTTTGTATAGGCATAGGTGTAGACTCAGTCTTTGTGACTGATAAAGAAAACTTATATAATACACGAAGGATATGGACTGATGAAGACCATTGTTCCATCTTAGTTCTTTTATATTATCATTGTTGCTATTCATCCATCTGAACCTTTTGTATATTATTGTTTGATCATTATGTGTGATAACTGGCAATATTAGGGAATTATTTATCATATGCATGTAATTACATAATCATGTTGTGAACTGTATGTTTCTTTTCATAATACCATCACCTGGTTCATTTATAGTGTTCTACAGTTGTTCTTAGGCTGCATTTACAATGGAGAAATAATGTAGTTTGACATTGCATTCACTATCATGGCTCCATCTTATGAAATTTTGGGAAGTGTAGTTTGTTTTGGCACCTGAGCTCTCTGACAGAAAATGCTAAACATCCCACAAAACTACAGTTCCCAGAATTCCATAGCATTGAGCCATGGCAGTTAAAGTGGTGTCAAACTGGATTATTTTTGTAGTGCAGAGCCAGCCTTATATTTGTGCAGTTATACATTTGTGATTCTTCTATAATATACTTAATTATTTCTGTGAGTTATCATTTTCTGTTTGTTAGAGGAGTGCTGGGGCTTCCCCTGTGTATTAAACAGCTGAAAAAGCCAATGTGGTTACACAGTAAACTTGAGGAGAAGTGAAATAATTAAAAAAAAAAAAAAAAGAATGAAGGGATGACATGCTAAGATATCACAATGAAAACGCAGAATTCAGTTTTGTCCTGAAAAGAGGACTCTGTGCTCCATGCATCAACAGGGATCTTGCCAAGGAATCTGGGATGGAAATAAAGATTGATTAGGATTTAATTAGGAATCACTTTGGCCTGTTACAGACTGCCAAAATAAAGCTGCTTTGGGTCTCTTTGGAGGTATGCAATTTAAATGATGCATGGGTCCTAAGACTCCGGAGGTTGTGCCAAAGCCATACTCCATTCCTAAGCACTGGAGTGAAGCTTTGGTGCAGCTTCCGGATTCTTAGGGTGTATGTATCATTTAAACAGCATAGCTCCAAAGAGACCCGAAGCAGCTTTATTTTGGCAGTCTGTAACAGGCCTATTAGTTAACCTAAAAGAGTTCAAATCTACAGGGGCAGATGAGCTGCATCTCAGCGCATTGAAGGAACATGCTGGCACACAAGCAGAACCTCTTGCCGTTGTTTTTGAGAAGGCTTGGAAAATGAGTGATGTGCTAGAGAACTGGAGTTGGGCAAAGACTGCCTGACCTCAGTACCAGGAAAAAAAAACTTAGAATACAGGAGTCTGTTTGCAAGTACTGTAATGACAATGCAATTATCATTATAAAACAACATGAGCTTGTCAAGAACAAATCCTGCCAAGGTAATCTAATATCTTTTTTTATTAGGTCACTAGGAAATCCTGTGGATTTCATTCATCTGGATTTAAGCAAAGAGTTTTGTTATCCTCCACTTCCCCCCTGATATTTTGATTAGCAAACTAAGTAAATATGTATAAATGGATCCATAATTAGTTGGGTAACTGCTCAGAGAGTTGTCATCGGTGGCTATGCTTCAGATTGGAAGGAGGTCTCATGTGGTGTGCTGCAATGTTCTGTCCTGGGGCTGACATTCTTCAATATCTTTATCAGTGATTTAGATGACTGGGTGGAAAACTGGAAGGGGTAGCTAACACATTAGAGGGTAGGAGAAAAATTCAAAAGAGCCTTGGTAAACTAGACAACTGGACTGAAATTAAGAAAATGAAATTCAACAGAACACAAATGCAAAATTTGACATTTAGACCACGAAAATCAAATGGACAGGTACAGGGCAGGGGATACTTGGCTCAGCAGTACTATATGTGAAAAGAACTTTGGCCTTATAGTTGCTCATAAGCTGAACATGAGCCAGCAAAGAGAAGTGAAAGGCAGGCCCAGCTCCATCAGGTCTAGCCAGAGTAAGTAGAAGGTCCCTCCCTCTAGTCCATCTGCCATGGCCCAGGCCTCAGAGGGAGAGAACTGCTGGACTTATTCCTCTTGCCCACTGCCATTCCCTTCTCCTTTGTCTCATGTCTTTTTAGATGGTAAGCCTGAGGGCAGGGAAATGTCTAATTAACTATCTGTAAGTCACTCTGAGAATCTTTGTGGCTGAAGAGCAGGCTATAAACAAACAAACAAACAAACAAAGTGCTATCTTAGTCTGCATCAGTAAAACCATACTTTGCATGATATCTGGAGTAACGCATTTAGTTCTGGGCACTTCATATTAAGAAGGATATGTACAAGAACCAGCAGGGTTAGTGGCTTGAGCATTGGACTATGACTGGAGACCAGGGTTTGAATCCCTTCTTAGCCATGGAATTCCACTGCACAAGTCACATCTCTTAGCTTCAGAGGAAGGCAAAGGCAAACCTCCTCTGAACAAATCTTGCCAAGAAAACCCTGTGATATGTTTCCTTTAGGGCCGCTATAAGTTAGAAATGACTTGAAGGCACACAATAAAAACAATAGTTGGAATGAGTTCAGAAAAGGGCAACAAGGATGATAAGAGGCATGGAGAATAAAACATGAGGAGAGATTGAAGGAACTATGTATGTTCAGCTTGGTGAACAGAAGACTGAGAGGTGACATGATAGCATTCTGTCAATACTTCAAGGGTTGTCACAGAGAGGAGGGTGCAGGTTTATTCTCTGCTGCCTCAAAGCATGGAACTAGATCTAATGGTTTTAAGTTACAGGAAGGTAGATTTTGAATGAAGGAACTTCTTTTCAGTGAGAGTGAGTTGGCAATTGAACCAATTCCCTAGAGAGGTGGTGAGGTCTCTTTCTCTGGATAGCAAAGAGGCTGGACAGTGAGATCCTGGACTTAGCAGAGTGTTGGACCTGATAGATCCTTCCAACACTATGATTCTGTGGTTATATGATCATCTTCACATAGGGTTGCCATAATTCTCTACGATAAACCGGGACAAAATGTAGGACAACATTTAGACCAAAATGTAGGGCAATTGTAGGACAGAATTTAGACCAAAATGTAGGACATCTAAGGTCCTCCATTTTTCTTAAATGTCCTACATTTTGGCCTAAATTCTGTCCTATGTTTTGTCCCAGTTTACAGTAGAGAATTATGGCAACCCTACCCTCACACATTTCTCATACACACCCATGCAGCTTGAACATGGAGCGTCTTCATGAAATGTGTCCTTATTGCAGAAAGATTGTATGGATGGGTGCAATTATTGTTCACTTTACTACTGTACTATTCATAATGCCCTCAAATTCAGCAGAATGCCATGAGTATAAGAAACAAGACAGCGAGAACTCTTTCATTGATTGTATTGTGCTGCTTTAGCCTCCCCCTCCTCCATTTATCCCTTGTTCAGAGAAGTTCTTTGTTTGTATTTTTTCCTCCCTATCCCCTCTGCATGTCTTTTTATTTTCATCTGCTTTGAAGTAGTAAATCCTGCAGGTGACCAAACTTTCATCCATAATCTGTAGCATTCAAATTAAAAGGAGTGTGCTATAGATTGTGGGATTTTCTGCACACCCTGACTAAATCCTAGCAGGGTCCCTTATGAATGAATAAATCCAGGAGCAGGGAATGAAGCTAAATTGATCCAATCAATGTTGCCACATGCAATCATGTTGTATTCATTGCTGGTCAACAAATAAGCTGCTGCTCACATATCTCTCCCTCCTCCTTAATACATTTGGTAGTTTAAACTATGTAGTTTGTCTGGATGTATTGTTTGGAGAGATTTTTGATTTCCCTCACACCTCAAACAGTTCTGTGCTGCATACTTTCAGACTCACGTTGCATTAAGAATAAATATGATAATCTTTCATAGTAAACCCAGTTACAGCTGTAAAAGAATTAGATATCATGGAAATAAATGCATTTTCCTCCTGCAACATTAAACAAAAAGGTTAAGCTCCCACTGACAGGAAAGATGTATTTGCAAGTGATTAGCTGTATTTCTATCATCGTGCATGCCTGTGTTCTTTGTTTGATGTTTAAACAAAGCTCTTGAACACACTGGGTTGTAGTCTCTGATGTTGATTTATAGGTAGGACTGAATTCCAAATACTGAGGTAGCAGGAAGGCCTTAATAAAATACATTAAAAAGGCTGAGACTGCCTTCCTGCTGGCTGATATGTGACTAAACCATACAGTTTGGGTCTCTATCTGTCAAGAGCAGGTGTACAAAAGGGGAGCCCTTCAGGAACAAAGACCTGAACCATTCACCAAGGGAACAGTTTGGCTGTCTGTAAGGCAAATGGCAAAACACACCTTTTGATTCTTTAATCACACACACACACACACACACACACACACACACACACACACACAGAGAGAGAGAGAGAGAGAGAGAGAGAGAGAGAGAGAGAGATATGATTATAAATACATAGACACAATATCCTGCACAATACAATACAACAACCTCCACAAAATGAATTCAGAAAATAATTTTGCTGGAACTTGCTCATATGTAAATGTATGGAAGCCACAGATACATAGAAGCCACACTGTACCCACATTTACCTAAGAATAAAACCCATTTATAAACTGGGACTTACTATTGTCTAACTATGAAAAATTGTGCTCTGTAAGGATCATGCTTAAATTGTCTTTAGGGCTGCAATTTTAACACATTTGCTAAGGAATAAATCCCATTGATCACAACAGGATGTATTTCTGAATAAAGCACTATTTAGGGTTATGCCCTGAATAGTTATAATGATCTAAGTCCCATATTACATCAGTAAACTGAGCCTGTTATGCACTTTTTGTGGATCTAATAACCTTCTGTGCCTTATCTGGTAATATAATTTCTGAGAAAATTCAATCTCAGCTAGCAGAAATCAATGCAGATCAACTGAAAGACACACATCATTGGTTGTATTTGCCCTAACAGTAGTTTGTATAAGAGAATTCCTGAATGTATTAGTATGGATAGGCAGAAATATCTAAAAGTAGACGATTGTGTGTATTTGATAGGACATGCTCACTAAACTTGTCCAAAACTTTAGTGAACATTAGAAAAGCAGGATTGCTGATGAGTCTGCTGTGTGGTTTGGCACGGCCTTTCTCTAAGGCAGAGATCTGCCCAGGGCCATCCAGGGGGTTTCCATTGTTAAGCAGGAATTCAAAGCTTGTTTACTCAGAGACTAGTCCAGCACATAAACCATCATACCACACTGCTTCCATATGTATAAGTTCAATAATGTCTAAGGACATACACACTGTAACATTTCAGCTTGATTACGCAGATAAGTAATCAATGACTAATATATCCTTAATTGGCAAAGCACTGGTTCTCTCTCATCATTTAAACAATATTGAAAATCTTGCACAGCAATGATGGCAGGAATAGAAATCCTACAGCATAAAATCCTGCAGTTGTTCAGTAAGGTCCAATCCACACTACAGAAATTATCCTGGCTCAGTGCTCAGGATCCAGGGAATTGTAGTTTATTGTGGCACCAGAGCTCTTTAACAGAGAAGGCTATATATCTCACAAAACTACAGTTCCTAGAATTCCCTAGTACTGAGCCAGGGCAGTTAAAGCAGTCTCAAACTGGATTATTTCTGCTGTGTGGATTGGACCTAAGTTAACTTTGGCTAATTTTCACTTGGAAAATTGAAGTGTAGGATTCACTGAATCTCCAACTGTCTTAGAGAGAGAGAGAGAAGAAGAAGGTGACCTTGGGATGTTGGAGTCATGATTATTTGTTTAGCTAAGCTGTTTGGAGGCTTGCTTATATATTTTTATTTGTTTTGTGTGTCATGTGCTCTCCCTGAGCATATGGTCTAAGAAGTTCGGGATTCTTCTTGAGAGGAAGTGAGTCACTGACTTGGTTGGGGTAAACTTGATATAGCAGCATCCTCAGTTTCTGGAGAGACAGCAGAAAGTCAATTGTGCTTTTGGAGTCCAGTTTTACTGTTTGGCTGAGCCATTAGGAAACTTGCTTGTGTGCTTTTGAGTGCTTTGGTTATGTGTTGTATCTGAAAAGGTAGTCCAAAGAGGAGGAATGGTTTCTGCTGAATCACTGATTTGCTTGGGGACAGAGCAATCAGTCAGTAGGAAGTGAATTACTGGCCTAGTTGGAAGCTGTTAGATCCACACAGCTGATGTCTATGGTTTTTTTATTTGCCTTCCTCTGAGACTGAGACTTGCCCAAGATCATCCAATGGGTTTCCATGTCTGAGTAGGAATTTGAATTTTGTTCTCCAAAGTTGTAATCTAACACTCAAATCATTACCACATTCTGGCCCTCTCCTTCTCCATGCATGTATCTATATCTAGGGACTTTATCACACAGGGAGAATTGGGGGGGAATGGGGGTTTAAACTGTCATCTCATGAAAGTTGTGTGATTGCACTGAAGATTTTCACATGACGTCACAAGTTAGGAGGACTTATCCTGGGAATAACCAGGTAATAACCAGCAACAAATCATTAATGGGGAAATCCTCTTTAATCATGGTATGTGTGAAAATCTTCCTGCGATTGCACGGCTTTCACGGAATAATGACAGTTTAAACCCCTGATTTCTCCCCGATCTCCCCCCATGTGATGAAGTCCCATATCATGATAATGTATGACTTCAACCACTCTGATATTTGCTGGAAGTGAAACTTTGGCAATAATGTAACAAGAGAATCAACAATTTTGCATTTGATGTTAACTAACAGAGATGAACTGGTAAAATAATGGAATGAAAATAATGGAATCCTTGGGTACGAGTTAACACATTTCCCTAGGATTTGTTAAACAGTTGAAATGGGAAGCCAAACTATAGTCAGGCAGGCAGACTGGATTTTATGAAAGTTGATTTCTTTATGTTTAGAGGAAAAAGTGATGAGAGCCCACTAAATGCTCAACAAAAAGAGAGTTTATAAGGTATGGGAGGTCTAAAGGTACAATACTGAAAGTACAGTTGCAAAGAATTTCAATGAGGAAGAAAAGTGGGAGGTGTCTAAAGAAAGCAAGGTGTACAAATAATCTTCAGATGTACTGAGGTTTAAAAGAGACATACATGGGGAAATCACCAAAGAAGAATACAAATAAATAGTGAGCATGTGTAGGGGGGAGTCAGAAAAGTTAAAGCCCAAAATTTGCTCAGGTTTGCTAAAAATGAATAATAATTAAAGGGTGGTTTTGGTAAGTTTCCAGCAATGGGAAAGGACAAGGCAAATGCTAACAGGGAGCAGAAAGAAGACCAAACTGTTTAATAGCCTTTGTTGTTGTTGTTGTTGTTGTTGTTATGTTCTCCTAAAAGGAAAACAGTCCAGTGAAAATAGAATAAATTATGCAGTAAAAGGACTTCAGACCAGAATAGTTAAAGCGGTAGAAAAGGAATAACTAGTTACTCTAAATCAGTGGTTCCCAACCTTCCTAATGCCGCGACCCTTTAATACAGTTCCTCATGTTGTGGTGACCCAAACCCCTGAAATTATTTTCATTGCTACTTCATAACTGTAATTAAATAGGTGATTTATAATGGTCTTAGGTGACCCCCATGAAATGGTCATTCGACCCCCAAAGGGGTTTCGACCCACAGGTTGGGAACCACTGCTCTAAATGAATTCCAGGTTCCAAAGTCAAATGAACTGCATCCAAGAGCACTAAAAGAACTTACAGATGCACTCTTAGGACTTTATTGCACAGGCCCTGGGACACATCCGGAATTTGATGGGAATGTCTCATGGCGGCTGTGACAGCATTCTCCCTATGCGGTAAAATGTGTTCTATGCCACCTCCCATTCTCATCATGTCCCCTTTTAGAATGCATCAGGTCTGTTCCAGGGCCTGTGCAATAAAAGTCCTTAGAGCCACTGTCAGTCATCCTTTAGAGTTCCTGGAGAACAGGAGAGATTTGAGAATATTGGAAGAGGATGTTTATGCCCAATGCAGACACCATTGTGGTGGTGGCAGCAGGGGGCGGGGATTTCCAGAAATGCCAAGATCCTGTATTAATATAGGTGGCCCATAAATCTCTTCCAGGCTCTCTTTCTGACCTGTACACAAAAGGAGCTGTACATAGGGTGCACCCCAGTTCCATCAGCTTAAATTGTGCAGGAGGGGCAGAATTTGCACATAGGCAGGTTGTTGTGCAAGGAGGTACTAGATGCCTCCTTCTGCAGTGACCAAGAAACAACATCTTGGTATAGTGGGAGGCTACAGCAGCATATATATACAACAGTGCTGGTTATGATCAATAAAGCCCTATATGGTTTAAGCCCCGATTATTTGAAAAGCTGTATCTCCTCCTATGAACTTGCCAGTACACTAAGATCTTCAGCAGAACGCTTTCTCCTGGTCCCACCACCATATCCGCCTTGTTTGGTGAGGACTGAGAGAGAACCTTCTTGGTGGCTGCTCCCACATTTTGGAACTCCCTTCCATGGGATGCTAGGCTGGCGCCCTCCCTAACTGCCTTTGACAGCAAGCTAAGGTGTTTTTATTTAAGCAGGTATTCCACATATAATTATACCAGCATGGTGTTTACAGATCATGAGTGTTTTAGTTATGTCTTTTAACTTTTGTATATCTTTTATGTAATTTGATAATATTTTTAGATTATTTTAATTGTTTTTTGTCTGTGAGCTGCTTTGGGTTCCTTCTGTGAGAAAGGTGCCATATAAATGAAGTAAATATAAATAAATAAGTGAAATGTTACTGGCTATAATGCATGTTATGTCAAGGGGCTGGATTATGCAGTACATGTCTTTTCAGCTACTTATATGATTCAGTAAGTGCCATTTTGAAAACATGTACAGACAAAGATGTGGACTTGTACATAATAACACTGTCCAAATCAACTGGACTTTATTATTTTTAAAATGCAATGAAGGTTACACATGCATACAGTTTTAGTATCAAATACTTACTCTGGGGACAAACGAATACTATACCCTCTAACATTTTACAGATGAAAACTGGGGCACATGGGGTCAAATAACATCAGATCATGGTCAAGATGGCAAAAGTCATTATGAGGAACAACAGAAAAGCTAGGAGAGGCTGCAGCAGCTTGGTTTTATTTGGGCCTTCTGAAAAGGGAAATTGTTGCCCCTTCTCCTCCTTTTCCCTCTGCTGAGCTGAGAGAATGCAGTACAAATTGCCTTGCTCCATCTTCACCATGGCTGCATCCACACTGCAGAAATAATCCAGTATGATACTACTATAACTGCCATGGTACTCTCCTATGAAATTATGGGAACTGTAGTTTTGTGAGACATTTAGCTTTCTCTGTCAGAGAGCTCTGGTGCCACAACAAACTGCAGTTCCCAGAATTCCATAGCATTCAGCCATAGAAGTTAAAAATAGTGTCAAACTGGATTATTTCTGTAGCGTGGATGCAGTGCATGACCAATGTGGACAATCTGTTCCATTTCAGTTGGATCCTTGAACTTGTGCTGTTGACCAGAGTATATGTCTCATCCTTTAAAGGGTAATTTGTTTAGGAAGGCAACCAGCTAGCCATTCTCTACAAGTTATCATTTTGTAAATTTAGTCTGTTCAAAAGGTGAGTTATTTCAGGGAGTCTCCCTGAAGGGAAAAGAGTATAACCCAAATGTATGTTTTTCTTCAAGAGGGACCAGAGATAAAATAATTATTTTGTTTGTGAAATATCTGGAAAAGCAATAGAGGTTTCTTACCTTTCTCAAGAGGTTACTGTAAAAGCACATTGTATTCAGAGTAGCAGAAAAATCATTTTCACATCACAACTTTGTATTTGCTGTAGGTGATTCCTACCCATGTAAGAGTACGTTCTTATATACTCCATTAACTTGGAAAGGCTGGATGTCAAGAAGGGTCTCCACTCCCTAAAAGAGGAATGATTCCTAATAGGCAGAAGCCTTAAGGCTTTCATATTTCAGTCCTCATTTGCCTTGCTGTCATCTGAGCCTTTATGTGTCACTGTGACAGGGTAGCAGACTGGATGATCACAGTATGGACACCATGGCTAGCCGGGCAGATGCTGGCTTCTCTAGTGAAATGTTGCTGGGCCTTTACAATCTTCAAGTCCAAACAGGAGGAAAATGATCTCCCTGGTATTTCAGTTTAGTGAATGTGAACACTGAGAATACATGGGGTGATATTTAGCCATGCATTTTTAGATTTCCATGTCTGGATTAGAATAGTCCAGAAATGCCATAGAACACATGACTGATGTTGCCCAGGTTTATAAATTAGCTTATGAACTGTATGACACACAGGTTTGACTGGTAATACCTACAATTCTTAAAATTGGTTTCACATTCATTTTCATGCAAAGTTTCCATAAAGCTCCAAAATTTTCCAGTTTGGCTCAAAATTGCACAAAATTGTTTAGGGCATGTTTAATCAAATAAGTGTACATTGTAGAGCAAAAAAAAAATGCTATGGTTGTTGCTATGTGTCTTCAAGTCATTTCTGAATAATGGTAACCCTAAGGCCTTCCTCTGCAGCTGAGAGAGTGTGACTTGCCCAAGGTCACCTAGTAAGTTTCTCTTGCAAAGCCAGGATTTGAACCCTGGTCTCCAGTGTCCTAGTCCAGTGCTCAAACTACTACACCATGCTGGCTCTCCGAATAAATAAACAAAATAAATAAATAAGATTACAAAGTTGTTTTAACCAGTTTCATTCCCCATTGTTTATTTGCTTGGGATATAAAGAAGCAGCTGGAAATAAGTCCATTTGCTTCTTGTTTGAAATTTGTGATTCCAGACCTAGACATAGAACTTATTGGTGGCCTTTATACCTCAAGACCAATAACTGTATAAATGATACATCTCTTTTGATTTTAGGTGAGGTTGCAGAAGTGAATTAACCCAAGTGGAACTTCTCAAAAGATGTTAATTGGAGTTTGATTATTTGTCAAAGGAAATAAATAATTGTATTTGATTTGCAAATGTGTAAAGGAGATTGCATTTCAGCTCTAGCGTAAATATATCAAAGAACTTAGATATTCTCTGGTGGTAATTTTTTTTTAAAAAGGTAGCTGAAGCTATGCCCGTTAATAATGCCGCATAGAGAGAATTTTTATTTCAACTATGCATTATTATCAGTTAGAATTCAGTAAAATGCCTCTGCTGCAAAAATGATTTCTGGAATGGCATTTTCCTTTTAAAATAAAATATGGGGAAGGGATGGGGAACACTGCAATCATGCATTCAGCAACATCCCAGTATTCAGGATGATGTTCAGTCTTCTGCTGAGTTAAATTGACTGGACTGGAAAACTACGTGTAATTTGGTTCAACCAGTTGCATCCCCAGTTGCATCCCCATCATAGCTTTGCTTTGGATGTGAAGAAGCAGGTGGAAATGGAATTAGAAAAGATTTTCTTTGCAACAAAATCTGCACTCCCTGTCTTCATTGTTTTTTTACCACTGCTAGCCTATCAAGACTGGGAACCAGTTAAAGAGGGCAAAAAATAATTATCTTTTCTTTCGAGGAATGATTACCTTTGTAGCCTTATAGCAGAAGCAACGCAAAGCAAAATGAGCCTGAAGTGCAATGAATTGGCATTAATATCACTTCTTAATGTATGAGCAAAATCTACTATGCTACAAAAAGTATGGCCAGCTGCTTAGTTGCTGCCACTTTCACTCGAGGAATGAAGTTTCCATTCCCATAGACATGTACCTGAGAGAAGAGGAGCTATAGGTAGGGCAGCAAGTGCAAAGTGGCAGTGGCAGCAAGCACATTACCTGCAAGGGTATAATTTTTGCATGGTTGTTGCCCACACCCACCTCACTAGGAAAGAAAGCTCTTTCCATCTTCAGTTCCTCCTGCCCTGTGTGGGCAAACTTAGGGGCTCAGCAGATGGCCCCTAAGAGGCGGTTCCACATCACCCCTGGAAGCGCAACCGCATGCCATTGCCCCAACCTAGTGCAAAAATAAGCTGCAAAAAGTGGCTCCTTTTATATCATGGAAATGGTGTCCTTTTTGCTGCTGACACGGCTCTTCCACACCTATTTAGTGTAGCATGTTTACACGTTGCACCAAAGACACGATGTGAAGCTGCCCACTGTGTGGTGGAGTACGTGGCATGACATCAACATGGGGGTGGAGTAGGGGGCAGTCTTCCCCCTCTCTGCCCCAATGCCAACATTTATCGCCAGTCTGTTGAGGGCCTTAGTTCCTTAAAAGTGTATAGTAGTATAGCACATTCTGATTTGCAGCACATTATAAAGCATACTCAAAATTGTGTCTTGACAGTAGTTTGAGCCACTTTAAGTCAAGTGTGTCTTGGCCTTAAGTGAATTTATTTCTAATTCTACAAGACATGTTCAGGAGGGGAAAATACCATACCTTATAACAGGTGCAAAAATTCATGTAAACCCACTCAGATGCCATGCCCTCAGTTCAGGGAACTCCTATTTTGAGCAAGGTAGCTCTGTAATATATAAGATTCTTCCATTTCTGTGCACAGGACCAGGAAATATCTGTTGTATATGAGCACTGATTCTGCTAAATCTGGATGTACTGATGTATACAGAGAAATCACACTGCACATATCGATATTTATTACATATGTTAGGATACTAGAAAACATTAAGTAGCACCTAAACATTAGTGTGGCAAACATTGGTTCACCATTCTGTTGTAATACTTAAACATTTGCAACCATGTTTATTTCTTTTATTTATATCCCACGTTCTTCTCAGAACTACAGCTCAAGAGACTAGAGGTGTCAAAATATGACCTAAACAAATGCAAATCAAACCACAACATGTTATAATATTACACTGTAATTAAATCAATTGTCACATTAAAACAACAAAGTTTTAAAAATTAAAGCACAGATTTTTTATACATGGATTCAAGCCTCCACAGTTTGAAAATATTAAAAAAGTATAAATTTCAAATATCAAACCATGATTTTCCATTTTTATAAGGGACACCATTTTGCTATGTCATTATATTTGATGGGACTTGAGCATACACATTTTGTTATATACGGGGGATCTTGGAACCAAACCCCAGCAGATAACAAGGGTCCACTATAGTTTTATCTTTTTAAAATGTGTTTTATTCTTTTAATAACTATCTGTTTTAATATTGTAATAATTTAAGTCCTTTTTAATGTACTTTTTTCTATGTTTTAATTGTACTGTGTTTTAAAGTTATGATGCCACTCTGAGTCCCATTTCTGAGAAAAGAGTGGGATACAAATAAATATTATAAATAAATATAATAAATAAATAATAAATAATTGTTTCCTTCTCTCTCCTCTATGCCTTTCTTTTCTCTTTTCCACTGTTCATTCAGATTTCTTCCCTCTTTCAAAATGGTTGAAGGAACTGTGCATTACTATGGTGCTGGCTAGACGCCCTCTGGAAGAACGCTGCACAAGAAGTGGCTACAGCTTCATTTCTCCTGGTTATGGTAGGAAAATCTGACCCTTAATAATAGAAGATGGCCCTGCAGCCTGGGAACACATTTTTATCCAGTAAAATTAATGAACAAAATAATTCTGAGGTGCATAAAGCTAGAGTAAGCGTATCATGTACATTCAAAATGACCTGAATAGACTAGAAAGCTGGGCCAAAGCTAACAAAATGAAATTCATCATGGAGAAATGTAAGGTACTGCACTTAGGGCAGAAAAATGAAATGCACAGATATAAGATGGGGGACACCTGGCTGAATGAAACTACATGTGAAAGGGATCTGGGAGTCCAAGTAGACCACAAGCTGAACATGAGTCAACAGTGTGATGCGGCAGCTAAAAAGGCCAATGCAATTTTAGGCTACATCAATAAAAGTATAGTGTCTAGATCAAGAGAAGTAATAGTGGCACTCTATTCTGCTCTGGTCAGGCCCCACCTGGAATATTGTGTCCAGTTCTGGGCACCACAATTCAAAAAGGACATTGAGAAACTGGAGCGTGTCCAAAGGAGGGCGAATAAAATGGTGAAAGGTCTGGAAACCATGTCCTACGAGGAACGCCTTAGGGAGCTGGGGATGTTTAGCCTGGAGAAAAGAAGGTTAAGAGGTGATATGATAGCCCCGTTTAAACATTTGAAGGGATGTCATATTGAGGAGGGAGCAAGCTTGTTTTCTGCTGCTTCCAGAGACGAGAACCCGGAACAATGGATGTAAGCTCCAGGAAAAGAGATTCCACCTCAACATTAGGAGGAACTTCCATCCTGACAGTAAGGGCTGTTTGACAGCGGAACACACTCCCTGGGAGTGTAGTGGAGTCTCCTCCTTTGGAGGTCTTTAAGCAGAGGCTGGATGGCCATCTGTCAGGGATGCTTTGATTGAGATTTCCTGCACGGCAGGGGGGTTGGACTGGATAGCCCTTGTGGTGTCATCCAACTCTACGATTCTATGATTCTATGTAGATCAAGTTTCAGTTGTCTAGATTTCATGGTCTTGAACCTGTGGGAGAGGCAGAGACACATATAGGCATTCATTCTCTTGCAATATTCTAGGATGCTGTTATTCTTACTAATCACCACCACTACCTCCATCATCATTTCAATAACAACAACAATGATCACCCAAGGAGACATTCTGCTGTCCTTTCTGCAACCAGACTTGTTTGTCTTGGATCGGCCTTTTCAGTCCTCAACGCGCTTGTAGAAAGCGTGGGGTGAGTCCTTCCTGAATCTTCGTTCACGAAGAAAAGCCAGAGAGAGAAAGAGAGATGATGATGATGCTAATGCCACTTAAAGCTCCAGTCTGGCACACTGTTTAAACAAAGTCCCACTAAATCAAAGGGGAATTAAACAAGCCTGACTGGTGCAAGATTGCATCCCAAATATGCAGTGGCCTGATAACAGCTGTTTCTTCCTTCAGTTATATTTTGCTACAGAACAATGATGTCAAAAAAATCAGTGTGATCCCGCTTTCTATTCAATCTTCTTTGTGCCATCTTTTTACCATTTATTAAACTAGTTAGGCAGCAACTTGGAAGTGAAGAGAGAGTGCGTTTTTGTAACAGTGGGGTCGGGAAAAGGAAAGCAGAATAATAATGAGAAATCAGGATGTCTTACTGAGCAGCAAGAGTCATTTTATGAAGAGCTTTCCCCTCCAGCAACCATATGGAACCCAAACAAGCCCATTTCTCTGAAAACTTGCTTTCTTTGCCATTCTCCCCTGTAATACATCTGTAATACCATCATAAAACAGCTGAGGATGAAGAGTTTATTCTGATAGACTGCTCAACATCCTTAAAGTCTGGTTATGAATATATCTGCAAATCTCACAGTTGAAGCATTTTAATGCCAACTTGCCATTTTTTCAGGGAATTGAATTGGCTCACCTAAATAATTTATGTACAACCCTCCCTCCCTCTTTCCAGTCTCTGTATATTGTTGGAAATGTGTGTATGTCGAGTGGGGAGAAGAGTCATAATAGTAGCAAGTCCAGGGATGTTTTTTACTGGGAGATAATCACATCCCATGGGCGTTTTAACACTCAGCTAAGACTCTCTCCTCTACTTATTTTTATGCCCCAGAGGTGTGATCTTTTTCATGACAATAATTTTTATGGCACTGTAGTGGTTAGTAATTTGAATTAAATATACTTTTACTTTCAGCCTCTCCAACTTTTCCATAGGGTCTTTTGTCTTTCCTGTTCTTGCAATGGTGGTGGGTGGATTTTCTTTTCTGATGGGGAAAGCATAAGAGTCTGTTGTAACTATATTGATTGGGCTAAGAGCAGCATTACAAAAGACCGTTGCTCTCTAGAGGAATATGCACCAAAGATCCATACCTTTATTGACATCTTATAGGAAGTCTAGACTTGCTAATCCACTCTGAAAAAATGCAGGTTTTGTAGCAGAGAAGAAGGGTTGAGGAATGGCTCTTGTTCTAATGGAAAGGCCCTCTCATGTACCACATTATCCATGATTTAATCAAGCCAATATTAGAAGCATATTCCTAAATCTTGTATAACCCTGTGGACATTGCAGAATGTAATGCTGGTATTTTCCTCAAGCCAGAAGATTTTGAAAGCTCAGATATGATGCTGACTCATCACCATTATTACGTGGTGGATGCATAATGTCTGCATGTCACGCTGTGCTTGTGATGTCACGAGTGCACCATTGGCGCACTTGGACATCACAATGGCAGCACAGAAAGAACCTGCTTTTCACAGGTTTGTTTTCCTCCGCAAAGAATCCGCGCTGTTTGGTGGCTGCGGCTTCCCTGCGGGGGGAAAAGGCACCAGCAGGCCTCCCTTTTTGAGAAGTCTGTACCGCGCCTCAGTAAACCACAGTCTAAACATGATGTAGTAGTGTGATGCATTAACCAAAAAAGCCAATGTAGTTCTAGGCTGCATCAACAGGAATACAGTATCCATATCAAGGGACATAAACATCCTACACTACAGTGTTTTGTTCAGGCCTCATATAGAATACTATGGAGATCATCGCATCCAGAAATCCTGCCCAGATAGTTGCGGGATTCAAAAGTCAAAAATGGGTGTTATTGCACTTAACTGTTCCCAGACTCTATGCAGCCCACACCCATCCTGGGCAGCCCGTCTGCAAGCCAGATCTTTTTCAGGAATGAGAAAATCCTGCTGCAGCAAAAATCTGGGTTGCAGACAGGCTGCCCAGGATGGGTATGGGCTGCATATAGCATGGGAATGGGTAAATGCAATAGCACCCATTTTTGACTTTTAAATCCCACATCTATCTCAGTGGGATATCTGGGTGAGATAATCTCCTATGTCCACCTAACATTAGGAAAAATAGAACTATTTGAGAGTAGAATGTATTGTTTTGGAGGTCTTTGAAAAGAAGTTGGATAGCTATCTCTCAGGACTGATTTCTCAGTCTATTCCAGCATGACATGAAGTTATATTAGATGGCCCTCTGTACTTTCCCACTGTGTGATTCTATTATTCAGCATAGCCTAGTTTACATGGTTAAATGGGAATATTTCACTTGTCCTGTTCTTTTCAAAGGACTTTATCACATGGGGAAAATCGGGGGTTTAAATAGCGAAAATTGCATGAAAATTGCATGATTGCCATACTCCTGGGAATAAACAGGCAATAAACAACAATAAATCATTCACAAGGAAATCCCATGAATGATTTGTTGCTGTTTATTGCCTGTTTATTCCTGGGATAATGGATCTTTAATCGCAATGTGTGTGAAAGTGTTTATCGCGATTGTGCAATTTTCATGTGATTTTTGCTGTTTAACCTCCCCTGATTTCCCCGTGTGATAAAATCCAAAGCTAGAGAAAGAGTATTCCCCAAAAAGGAGAGCAATGTTGTATATGTTGTGACATTATTCCCAGGGTATTGCTGGGTGAGGGGCAGGGAGATGGTAGCCCTCATTTAACCACAGAGCACTCAGCCCCAAATTAATTATTAGAGAAATGCTGGAGGGCAGCTGAGGACAGCCAAGATGCTACTTGAAGTAATGGCAGAAATTTTTTATATTTTTTAATGTTAAAGAAAAAAAAAGGGAAACACCTCGACCATCTCTTCTTCAGAGATGAGTCCAGGCCTATTCTAAATTGCTTAAAATTCACCCATCCCATGAAAGGCATTCAGTACACTCCCAATATTTCCATGGAGTTCAAATGGTCCTTCACAGTTAATGTGATGGAGAGAGGTCTTACTCTAGAGGTCTTACTCTAGAGCAGTGGTCCCCAAACGGTGCCCTTTAAGGGATTTTGGATTTCATCTCCCAGAAGCCCCAGTCATGTTGGCCAATAGTCTGGAATGGTTTGGGGACCATTGCTCTTGAGTAAGACCTTTCTATCACACTACCTTTGAAAACATTAGCAATAATGTTCCAAAAGTGAAACAGATAAATGGGGGCAACCCTCTGGTTTTAGTAGGCATTTCAAGGGACACATGATATTCTGCAAAGTAGTAGATGCATGATGTTCCATCACTGCATCCCATGTCAGGTATTGCTTCACCTGATACATAATTGTCTGTCAAGAACTTGTTGAGTCACAAGAGTCCTGAGAGAACAAGAGCAACAAATAGAGTTATTTGTATTAGTTACTGCTGCTAGCCATCATCATCATCATCATCATCATCATCATCATCATCATCATCATCATCATC
>NC_056522.1:175009791-175157041 GCF_019175285.1 Sceloporus undulatus | reverse complement strand
GCTAATGTCTGCAGTAGGTCCTGGAGGGTCTACTTAAGTAGGAAGACATAGATGTACAAAATATCAAAATAAATGGGGTTTTCCCCATATTATTCCCACTTACAGATTTTTGTATGCATTTTCCCATAACATATTATTTTTGTATGCATTTATTTTGTGAGAAATGCATTGAAAAGTCAGTATAGCTAATCCATACCATTCTTGTACTAAATTATGGAGAATTTGGGGGAGGAGCAAAAAAGTATATAAGGATATCACCTGTAACCATTGTGTATTAGGAAAAAAGGGCAAAATATATGTACAAATTTCCATCTACATGAAAATGCACACAAATGTGTGTATGAGTTTTCATTCACACTTTAAAACAAAATTGGTAAATTGATACAGACACATATTTTAATGAAGTTATGTTTGAAAAATGTTATATGAGGGGAAAGAGACTAATTCATTAATCTTTAGTTTTAAATTTCTATGTTACTTTCATTTTTCAGACTTCAGTTCTCGTAAAAGGATTCCTAATATGAGAGTATTGCCAATTGTGTATTTTTAAAGTATGACATGTGTGTTTATGCAATTTATGTATGTACCTCTCCTTTTAACTTCCGAATATTTTTCTCCATTGATTAGTATATTGACTGACTTGGGCCTAGATAGATCTGAAAATGGAATTAAACCCACCAGCCTATTGAGTAATAGCAATAGTTTTGTTGAAGCAAACGGGAACATATTGGTTTGAAAATGATCACTTTCACACTTCTCAGCAATTGTGCTATTATGTTTCTTTAGTAATGCATAGTTTCACTTTTCCACACCATCTCACTAACCCCACCTTCTTCCCCGTGTATGCCCTACCTGTGTATGCCCATGTATGCTTTGAAGGACTGGAGGATAGGGGGAGGGAGGAAGAAAGGAGGAGAATCATGCCCACTCACTCCATGTGACTGCTGTAATTTTGGAAATGAAACAGAAGGGACATATTACACTACCTATCCCATGGGAAAGCAGTGAT
The DNA here is from genome assembly GCF_019175285.1 of Sceloporus undulatus. NCBI lineage: Eukaryota > Metazoa > Chordata > Lepidosauria > Squamata > Phrynosomatidae > Sceloporus > Sceloporus undulatus. The sequence goes on along the minus strand of NC_056522.1, from coordinate 175,156,032 downwards.
ATTGAGAGTTATTGGCAGTTTTTTTCCTGTCAGTGAAAAAATGAGCTCCAGCAACAATTGAAATGCACAGCAGCAACAGGCGAGACATAATGTTGTGTGATAAGAAGTGGCCGAAGACACTATTATCCTACTATAATTCTGATTTATTAGCCTTGTGTGATGAAGTCCAATAAGTTGGGAAGATAGGACTGGAGCCTGACCAAGAGATCATGAGCTGCTCTGAGGCTGTGCTGTAACTTGATGAATAACTTCATACTGGGAGTAAGGAGGGGTATAAAAATAAATTGTGACCAAAGCTCGGAAAGACTTAATGCAAATATGCAACACACATAAATACTTTTGTTCTTGCCTGGTCAGCAACAGAGTTTCTCTGCAAGCAGCAATGTCTTATTGCTTCTTGTTTCTTCTGTTCCAACTTCTTTGCATTCTGGCAGGCCTGTATTTACCACACCACTGGCTGGATCTTTAGAAAGCACAACTGTATGGTGGTACTTGCTAGACATGGCTAATCCATTATCTTCTACAACCAAATAAAATGCAATCCATGCACTCCTCATTGTGCCACTCTGTTACACTTATGTGTCCATTGTGCATTTATAGTGGGACAGTGCTCACATGCACTGTGTGCTTATCCACATGCATATTATGACTGTGTTATCTTTTTTGTTTAAAAGGAAAGATTTGCCTTTAGGTGTTTAAAATTAATGAGATGAAACACCTTATGTAAGTTGTAACAGTTGTACTGAGTTTTGTTTAGCATTTTGATTATAAAATTGGGAAATGGTACATTAATTTTGTTTTGAGGAAAAGATTTCTAAACACTCTGTTTATTAAGCTGTTACTGCAGTGAGATTTGGAACATATGCTACATTTATAATTGACTTATTAAAACTTATACATAGTAAATGATTGCAATATTACCCACGGGCTACAAAATCATCAAAATATATAACAACACTAAACCAGTTATATTCAGAAATGGGAGGTCCCCCCCGCCGTCGGTTACAGTCATGTTCCTCATTCTAACTCTTAATCTATAACACATTCCAGTATTCTCTTTGCAGGGAAATGGGTTTTTAAAAGTGCATTTAGGAAGCACATAGAAAAAAGGTTTAGAGTCACTGATAAAAGAGCACACCAGAAGACTCTTTCAGGCTGGATGGAGGAGTCCTTTAGGAAGTATCTGGTCCCCAGGCTGTATGTTCCATTTTTGACTTTGGAGGTTATCAGATGGGAAGTAATGGCAGGAGAAGGATGGGAGCGAAGCATGATGCTCCCATCCTTATCACGTGATTGCACAAAGGTGATCAGGCGATGTCACTATTATCCCGTCATTATCCCGTCAATGAAGAAGAATTGTCCCCCCATTTACCTCCATTTCTTAATAATGGGATAACACGTTAATACCTAAGTAATGTGACAGTTCCTCTTCATTGATGGCATAATCATGGGATAAGCACCATGTGTCTGATAATCTTCGCATGATTACACAGTAAAGATGGGAGCATGGTGTGTGGCTCCTGTCCTTCTCTTGTCATTACCCCCCCCCATCTGATAATCTTTTAGAATAATAAACTGAAGTAGCCTGATAAATACATTTGTTTAAAGTAGGACACTGCGGCGTTCAGTCTGAGGGTGTTGGCCTAAGCCATTCCATCATCATGGAAGCCCTCAGGAAGATGGCAGAATTCTGCTACCTTTTGTGGTCCTTGCAATATTACAAATGTAGCAAGGTAGAATCCATTCAATTTATAGATTGAGCAACTGAAGTTTGTTTGATTGATCAGGGAGAATTATGTTACGCCAAGTGTACATATGAACTTGTTTACTTTTTGAGACTATTTTGTTTCTGATGTAATTCAGAAGGAAGAAAGATAATATATTTTGATCTAGCAATTTATGCTAGCTTTTGTTTCTACAATAATTAAATTTCATACATGTTCTTCAGTTTCTTTTTTTTAAATGGTGCCTGTTAGCTGGCTTGTTTAGAAACAGTCAACTAATCAATCAATTGATTCTTGGGCAAATTATTAATAATTTCAGATTCTCTAAATGATTGAGTCTGAAGCATTATTTACGGAAATCTAATGGGTGAAAATTGGTTATAGAAATACAGTTTGGAACATACAACAGGCAAGATTGCTTCTTTGTCTCAATTAGTCTCTCTTGCCCAGCCCTCAACTCTTCTATTGTGATTGCTTTTGATATCTTCGTGAAATTGCATCCTTGGATGTTGGCTGTTTTAATTCATTCACTTGAGCCAAGACCTTACTCCATCGCATATAGCTACAACAAAACCAGTCAATTCAGCTACATTGTAAAATACACAAAACACTGCTGACTGGTCTTCTGTTCTTCACTGACAGTTAAAAAGTGTACATATAGTTGATATTCAGAATTCTCCTCCTCTCACTTTTGCTGTCAGTTAGAGGCTGCACATGTAACACTGTACCATTATCCACTTTGATAATGAGACTGTAGCATCAATTTCAGAAATGTTATTTCATAGTGTTTGAGCTAGTGTCATGGATAGAGATCACATTCTATATTTCAGTTTTGCAGCTTTTAGCACACAGAAAACCTAAAATGCAAGAGCTTAGAATCTTACAAACATAGGGTTGTAAGGGTCCCCATAGGCAATCCACTCCATCTGCTTGCTCAGTGCAAGATCTCCTGCTAAAGCAGGCATCTCCAAACATTTTTGGGTTACCACTCCCTTTCCTCTTGAGTGGCAACCCCAGCGCCTCCCCCCCCCCATTTCCTGATAGAAAGTCTATTGTAAAGTCGAAGGCTTTCATGGCCGGCATCCATAGTTTTTTGTGGGTTTTTCAGGCTATGTTCTAGCAGAGTTTCTTTCTGATGTTTCGCCAGCATCTGTGGCTGGCATCTTCAGAGAATGCTTCGCCTGGAAAAAGTGGGTATATATATATATATATATACTGTGTGAGCCTGGGAATGCAGGAGTGATTTGCATGTGTATTGTTTTGTGTTGATGGCTGGCCTCAGGCTGGGAGGCTAATGCAAAAGAGGATTAATGTCTGCTAATTGGTGATCAATTATCTGCTGGGAAAGTCCCTGACTTTGAATGGTTTCTCATTTGCATTTGCTGAGTCCTTATTTTGCTATTCTTCAGGAGTGGTAGCCAAATTTTGTTCACTTTAAGGGTTTCTTCTTTCCGGTTGAAATTATCCAGATGTTTGTGGATTTCAATGGCTTCCCTGTGCATCCTGACATGGTAGTGGTTAGCATGGTCCAGAACTTCAGTGTTTTCATTCAGTATTTTATGCCCTGGATGGTTTGTGGCATGTTCTACTACTGCTGATTTTTCTGGCTGGCCCAGTCTGCAGTGTCTCTCATGTTCCTTGATTCTTGTTTGCACACTGCATTTGGTGGTCCCTATGTAGACTTTTCCGCAGCTGCATGGTATGCAGTAAGCCCCTGCGGCTGTGAGAGGGTTTACCAAGGACCAGAGAGACCCAGATAGTCACCCTCTCCCTTATATAGGTGGTCTTCTGTGAAGTCATGTGATAGCCATGCCACCAATGAAACCTTGCTGGTTTCATCCCCAGTGCATGTTGCATCATACTGTATTTCATAATGCACCTCTGGCTGACTTCACCTACTTGCATGTTGCATCAGATGTCCCATGATGCACAGCTTCCAAATGCTGACTCATGCACACCTGCCACTTGAACTGTAGTTACCTCTGCTCCAGTTCCACCTCGTGGCCACATCCATGTCATTTCCAGGCCAAGTGTGCCACATAGTCCTGACATTCCCAGCCCTGCCGCCCGCTGCCACACATGGTCACACTCTCTCAGCTGGAAAGAGGAGGAGGAGGAGGAAGAGGCAGATGAGGGCCCAGGAGAGCAGTGGCCAGGCTCCCCACCACCATAGACATGAGGTTGTTTTTCAGAGCCCCAAGACAGCCACCCTTCCCTCCCTTGGATCATGGGTGTGTGTGTGTGTGGAAATGACAGCCGAAGCATGTTCAGAAAAGGTACAGGGGTACCCCGGGTTACGAAATTAATTCGTTCCGCCGCCGCTTTCGTAACCCGGAATACTTCGTAAGGCGAAAAAGCCATAGGCGCTAATGGGGAAAAGCCGCGATTTCGTGTGAAATAGCGCCGAAAAGCACCAAAATTTTCTTCGTAACCCGAAATAACCTTCGTAACCCAGAACAGTTATTTCCTATGGGATTTTTTCGTATCCCGGAAATTTCGTAACGTGGGTATTTCGTATCCCGGGGTACCACTGTATTTTGGGGGTGGCAATGGGGATTTGTCTTCCCCCATTTGATGATACAGTGCAAACTGTGCCCACTTTAATGTGGATTTAAATTTGTGTTGTGCTTGAGTATCATAACCATTCTCAAACGGACTTGCTTCTCTGCGATGCCAGCACTTTAGCCACTTTTGGAATGGGGGCACATAGGCCCACATGTGAAAAAGTCCTATGAAGACATCCAAAGAAGGAGATCACCCCATCCCATTAGTTCTATTGCTGAACTGTTCTTACTGTCAAATTCCTTCTGATTTTCAATGAAAACCTGCCCTCCTATAACATCAAATCATTAGAGCTGGTCCTACTCTTCGGGGCAGAAGATATCAGGCTTGTCCCTCCTCTCATGACAGCACTTGAGGTATTTAAATATTAAGTCATCTGGGCTTTGGGCTGCCGCTGTGGCTGCCCTGGTCCCAATCCGTGCTTCAATGGAGCTGCTGCAGGCCGCTCCAAAGGGGCGGTCTATACCCTGCCATTGAGACATCTAACATAACCTCCTTCAGTTCAACAGTAGTTCTTTTTTCTTCTCTCAGATCCCATGTCGATCCATTTGCAGTATTGATTATTTTTAAATTATCCAATACAGAATATGTATTATGTACAGTTTTTGTTGTAATCTGGTAGAAATGGCAACAAAAAAAGGAGGAAAGAAAAGAAGGACCAAAAGTATTAAGAATTTCATGCATTCCTAATAGGAGATGTTTAGAATGGATGGATCTAGATGAAAATTTGCAAGGAGAAAGGTTTCACTCACAATTTTAAAAATAAAAAAATAGAAGTCCAAAAGACATCAAATGTTTTTTTAATTGGAATTGGAAGCATTCCAAGTTTGACTTTCAAAATAAGCTTTGATTTACAATAGTTGATGTTGGGCTCATGTTGTGCCTGCCAAAAATCCAAGGTAGATCAGAGCTTTTTTTGAAATAAGCACAAGCCTAATCTGATGTAGGTATTTCTAAACTCCCACTGCTTTAGTTATAACATCATCTGTTACTGAATGATTTATAAATCATCCCCTCTACAGGCAAATTTCTGCAAGCTGCAGGGTGATATATTTCAACCATAGGACACAAGGACATGCTTAATTTCTGTCTTACAATTAGTGTCAAACTTCCACTGTTTGCAGAACTTTATTGATAACGTACTACAGGCTAAGCTACACATTACACTGAGTATAATAAAATTTTACTGTAGTTTAGTTCATTAACAGACAGCAGTCACTACAGGCTTTAATCTGGCAACAGAATGAGGGGGAGTAGAGGGCTGCATCTGGACTTAGTTTCCCCCCTAGTTGGCCATTTTAATTCTCAGAATTGCCTCTCTTAAAGTTGCTTTTCTCTCTTTTTTGGACCTGTTTCTTTGCAACCTGTATTAATGTGTAATATTTGTCCAGGAATTAGGAAGGGAAAAATGGGATGAAAATGTTAATGATGTAAATTTATGCATATTTCATTTTACATTTCTTACAGTATTGAAAGAAAACTGTAAGAACATAGTATTTCAGACATTTTCTCCTGCTGGACCTTGAGAGTTTTTGCACATTTTAAAACAATTTTTGAACTTATGAACTTTTGGAGGGGAAGATTTTCCAGAAAAAAAAATCCTTTTTATTTTATTTTATTGCAGATTTTTAAAATACAGAAACAGTGTCCTTTGTTTTAACTATGGTGTTTTCTGTGCAAAAAAATAAAACCCAAGGGGGTTTGTGCAAACAGATTTTTCGCAAGTTTTATATGACATTTGATTTTTCTGAATAATTATTTCCTGTCCCACATTGTAATCTGGATGCTATTTCCGGATATGACCATTTATAAATAGAAGTGAAAATCTGCAGTTTTTTTTAAAAAAAAAACTACTGTGGCAATATTTTCTTTCTTTGAAAACCCTGAAATGTTCATTAATTAATATTATTAAGCCTGTGAAAAGTGGATTTGCCTGGGGGCATTTTGAAACTCCATACATATTATTTTTCTATTCCTCCTTAGGTCGCTAGCACATAACATCTCCGTATCAAGACCTGAATCTCTCTTAGTGGCTGGTGGCTGGAGTGAGCTCGAACTTTCTGTGTCATGGGGAGAATGTAATCTTATCATTTATTCTCTTTGAGGCATCCCTCTTCCTGCCACTTGCTAGAGTGAGGGGCAGCTGTCACAAAAAACTAGAGCCATCACTCCCTTCTAACAGTGGCTGCTGCTGAGTTCCTGCTTTGCAGAGTGCAGAGAACAGAACAGTTGCCTATGTAGGAGAAATTCAGCACAGTAAGCACCATTCCAAGGTCAAAATACTACTCTGACTTAATCCAGTCTGACTCCCTGTACAGTGTTGGAAAACTAATAATCCTTCCTCTCCCCATGTCCAAATATTTGCTTCATAAAATCTAGCAACTGTTTGGCTGGGAAATATAGTCATGGGTGGCCATGCAGCAAAATACAACTATATCCACCAAAAAGTGATGTCTTTATTGGCCAACGAAAATATAGAAAATATATTTTGAAGCTTTACTGGCTTCTTTATCAGGCAAAGAGGATTAAAATCATATAGAAGAAAAAGAGTGACAGAGGCAGGGTACAGACCGCCAGAAAGAGGCACCAGGGCGGCGCCTCTCTTTGCTGCGCAGGAGCGCTGCAGCATAAAACTGTGCGGCGCTGCTGCGCAGCAGAAAAGGAGCTCCAATAAGCAGCTCCTTTTTGTGGTGCCGCAAAGCGCCAGAGATGATGTGGTTACATTGCAGCTGTGCAGCCCCGTTTGGAGGCGGCGCAGCTGTGATGTCATCGTTATGCATGCTGACTTTATGGCGCTGCGTAACAGCAGCGCGTGCACAATGTGCTAGGGTTACGGGGCGTGTGCACGTGCTGTCCCGAGGCAACCCTAGCACATTGTGGACACGCCGCAAAGGGCCCATCTGTACAGGGCCAATGTTAGAACCTCAGGCCTATATTTTTTCCCTCATATGTTATTTCTGGTGTCAGTTGAGATGGTCTAGACCAGGGATTCCCAAACTTTGCTCCTCCAGATGTTTTGGGCTTCAGCTTCCAGAATTCACAACTGTTGACCAAACTGGCTGGGATTCTGGGAGTTAAAGTCCCAAACTCTTGGAGGCCAAAGTTTGGGAATCCCTGTTCTAGACTTTAGAGGGATCTCAGTGCAGGCAGCGGCCACTCCACTTCTTGGCCATGTGGCAACCAGGGACAAAGGGAAACAAAAGACAGTTAATAAAATTTCAACTCTATTAGCAACAGAAAAGTAATTACTCTTGAGATTCAGTATGCCCCTGTCCTGTACTAAGCTAAATGCCCGTACCTTAGGTAGAGAACACTGAATTTCTCAAGAAGTCTCTGTACTATCAGATTTGGAAAACGTTTTAGGTGTTGTATAGATAAAACTGGCCAATTGCAGACCAAATGGAAGAGTTTAGAAAGCTGTGCCACCTGTACAACACAAGCAGACCCAGGGATTGCAAGGGAAAATAATTTTAAAAATGTCATGAGAAGGCTTTTGCGCACAATATCAAACAAGCATTTTCATTTGCAAAGCTGTTTTCTTGTGCAAATTTTAGAGATGACTTTTATACATAAAGTATTTTATTTTTAGAAGATTGCTACCTCCTTGTTGCAGCAACTTTTTAAAATTATAAACACTGGATAGATCTTTTGCTTCTTTTTCATCAACTGTCCTTCTTTTTTATGCTTCCTGCATTTAAATACACAACAATCACATCTTTAATATATTCTTTGTATCCCTACACTTGATATAATAAAATTTCTAGATGGTTTATATTAAGAAAATAATGTCTGTCTCTTGCTCCAATTTAATGTTAGTGGTGTATAAATCTCCACTAGTGTACATTTACACATTTATTTCAGTAGCTCTGCAAAATAATTGTACAAAGGTTGCTCAACCAGTAATATAGTTTCTTGACAACCTCCTTTAGAACCTCTTCAGTCTGTTTGTGTAATGAAAAATGCACTGAGTACCATTCTTGTGCTAAGTTTTTGTTGATATAACAGTACATACAAAATACAAAGATCTGTATGGTGCTTTTCATGATACTGAAAATAATGAAGATATATTTAAAAAGAAAAAAGAAAAAGCATAATGGTGAGCATAACCAGCCATCTACAGGTCCAATTCCATAATTAGATTTCCACGAGAAAATACAATATATTATATAAGTGTGGCATAATATCAATATATTAGCAGCTGTTTTAAATATTCCAAAAGCAATGGAATAAGTTATTTATTTATAAATGTTTATTGGCAAAGAAGACATTGGGGACTGTTTATGCCTGTCAGTTTGCAGCAATATATAAAGTCATGCCTATTCAGCAGGTTTTAAGTAGAGAAATAACCAAGGTTTGCTTCTCTCATGCGTTCTTACTCTTGAGGTAGGTGAATACAGTCACTCCTCCTAACTCACAGATCTGAGATGTGCGACCTTGAATATCTGCAGAGGGGCAACCTCTGCTATTTTCATTGGTGGATGTGCCCACTGTGCATGCCCAGGCTGCTCGCAAAGGGGGCACCCCATTCAACCCTACTACGCGTTAATATGCACGAGCCTTCATTTTTGCAAGGGAGGGGGTTCCACAATGGAGCCTCTGCTAAAACAGAGGGCCAATTGTATTTCAGGACTTCTAGAATTGAAGGTGTTTCTGGCTCTAGAGAAATGAAGTGTTGCCTGGCTGAGATGTCTTATTTTTCCAATAGGATAAACTGTCATCAACAAAGGAATCTAACTACTTTCAGTCCTAGGAGCAATATTTACCCCCAGTATGTAACACAGGATGAACAGTTGTGAGGGTTTGGGGCTGTATATATCCATATGCCATCTGTCTTTCTTGCTCCTGACTCTTCTTTAGGCAATTTCTTTCTCCTTTTCTCTAAAAATGACAGAAAACAAGTACTATTTTTTGTTTTTTAAAATTGATGGACAATGAAAATGTGGTAATGTGATCAGCTTAGGTTGTGGTGTAATATCATTGGGTGTCTCCTGACCCTTAGCTGGAGACCACTGAATACTGTTTATAACCGTTTCCTCAGTCAAAATAGGAAAGGCAATCTCCTCATTTTTATATGAAATATCAGCCCGGTTATAATAATGCTGTGATTAGCATGTTTGCCATTTTTAAGTAGGCACAAGGGAGAGTACATAATATTCCTCGGGGATATTAAATTAAAATCCATACTATCCAGATGTGTGCCTCATCTCCCATTTTAAATTAGACTAAATTATGAAGATCTCCATACAATTGATTCTGTTTCTATTATTGTGAGATTTTGCAGAAAGGATAGAAATGGACTGTGTTGAGGATTTAGAAAGAACAGGGAGCTCATAAAAAAATGATCAATGCATACTCTGTGGGCTCTCTTAAAGTGACCTATTTGTAGATTTAAAGGAAGATCCTTCTAGCAATATATTACTTAGGAATCTCTGAAGGGTCATATGCAATGGCAAAAAGAAGCAGCTTCAACCTAACTTGAGGCTCACCTGTTCATACAAATTGTTTGCTCCACTCTAATGTGGAAAGTGTGCATTATTGCACTGGCATATAAATAGCGCAATGTGAGTGTGGAAATGTGGCTTACAGAAATAGTCTGGATCATGCTTAGAATAATAGAATTATAGAACTGGAAGAGACCACAAGGGCCATCTAGTCCAACCCCTGCCATGCAGGAACTCTCAATCAAAGCATCCCTGACAGATGGCCATCCAGCCTCTGTTTAAAGACCTCCAAGGAAGGAGACTAAGCTACACTCCGAGGGAGTGTGTTTCACTGTCAAACTGCTCTTACTGTAAGGAAGTTCCTCCTAATGTTTAGGTGGAATCTCTTTTCCTGTAGCTTGCATCCATTGTTCCAGGCCCTAGTCTCTGGAGTAGCAAAAAACAAGCTTGCTCCCTCCTCAATATGACATTCCTTAAGATATTTAAACAGGGCTATCATATCACCTCTTAACCTTCTCTTCTCCACACTAAACATCCCCAGCTCCCTAAGCTGTTCTTCATAGGGCATGGTTTCAAGACCCTTCACCATTTTAGTCACCCTCCTTTGGACACACTCCAGTTTCTCAACATCCTTTTTGAATTGTGGTGCCCAGAACTGGACACAATATTCCAGGTGGGACCTGGCCAAAGCATTACTTCCCTTGATCTAGAGACTATACCTCTATTGATGCAGCCTAAAATCATATTGGCCTTTTTAGTTGCCGCATCACACTGTAGACTCATGTTCAACTTGCTTCCTGGGCTCAGTAAAATACAGCTGCCAGTGTCATTGCCTGTCATATTTCTTCTTCTTCTGTTGAGTATGCAGGTGCATGAGTGGCCACCATTGCACCATCAATCCGTCACACACTCCATGAAGAGGAATTACAACAAACAAGGAAGGACTCCAATAATACAAGAAAACTAGGCAGTCCAAATGGGGCCATGGGGTGAAGGGGGGAAGAGGGCATGTATGGGGGAAGAGGGCTCCATGATTGTGCTTTGTCACTGCATGCACCAATCATAGAATCATAGATACAGAATCATAGAGTTGGAAGAGACCGCAAGGGCCATCCAGTCCAACCCCCTGCCATGCAGGAAATCTCAATCAAAGCATACCCGACAGATGGCCATCCAGCCACAGTTTAAAGACCTCCAAGGATGGAGACTCCACTACACTCTGAGGAAGTGTGTTCCACTGTTGAACAGCCCTTACTGTCAGGAAGTTCCTCCTAATGTTGAGGTGGAATCTCATTTCCTGCAGCTTGCATCTATTGCTTCGGGTCCTAGTCTCTGGAGCAGCAGAAAACAAGCTTGCTCCCTCCTCAATCTGACATCCCTTCAAATATTTAAACAGGGCTATCATATCACCTCCTAACCGTCTCTTCTCCAGGCTAAACATCCCCAGCTCCCTAAGTCGTTCCTCATAAGGCATGGTTTCCAGACCCTTCACCATTTTAGTTGCCCTCCTTTGGACATGCTCCAGTTTCTCCACAGCCTTTTTAAATTGTGATGTCCAGATTTGGACACAATATTCCAGGTGTGGCCTGACCAAAGGAGGATAGAGTGGCACTATTACTTCCCTTGATCTGGACACTATATTCCTATTGATGCAGCCTAAAATTGCATTGGCCTTTTTAGCTGCCTCATCACACTGTTGACTCATGTTCAACTTGTGGTCTATTTGGACTCCTAGATCCCTTTCACACGTGGTTTCATTCAGTCAGGTGTCCCCCATCCTATATCTGTACATTTCATTTTTCCACCCTAAGTGCAATACCTTACATTTCTCTGTGTTGAAATTCATTTTGTTAGCTTTGGCCCAGCTTTTTAGTCTATTAAGGTCATTTTGAATTATGATACTGTCCTCTGGGGTAATGTACAGGTGATGTATCAGTCATGGAACTGTGTGGCTGGTCACATGGGGTGTCCAATAGAATGCCAGGTAAGTAATTGGCAGTTAGAAGTGATATGTTTGTAAAATGGTGCACATACATTGGAGGAGGCAAAATAAAAAAATAAAGCAGAGCTGCTTAGTGCTGTGTAGTGTGGACTGTCTATGGGTGTTTGGCCCACCTTGGGAGCAGGTGATGTGAACAGTGGAGGTTTCTCCCATTTCAAGAAACCCTGAGAATGACCTGTTTTTCTCTCTCCATCTGCTTAGCCCATGACAGATTAGTCAGGAGTTCTTTCCAAGTGATGCTTTAGGCTACAGTCCTACACTGACTTGGAAAGAAAATGTATTGAATAGGTCTTTCTTTTGATTAGATATGAAGTGAGAAAATTGGCAAATTTTGTTCCCTTGTTGGCCCAAAACAATTTTCTGCCTCAGACAGTGGACAGGAGGCACTTCCCCTATCCAAATTCTGTGTACAAATGTCAAGCAGAAGGGCATTTAAATTTTACGGCATGTGTAGAAAAGGGCAAGACAACACCCTTTACTTGCACATGGGAAGAGCAGAATAGCTGTAGCTGACACAGGGCAAGTCAAGTGGCACCTACAGCTGTCACTATTTTGCCCTTCTCAGCATCTGCAGTTTGAGACAGTTGGCTGTCTGTTACTGGTAGGGATGGCCCTCATCTCTCAGGTAACACAGATCTGGGGAAATGGGAATAAAAGCCTAGGAGTTAAAGAGAAGTCACCTGCTTTGCAGGGTTGGCTTGATTGCCAGAGATATCATCAAGAGAATAGAGCTAGAGTGGATGGCCATGTCTTTATATATGAACAGAAGGTAGATGTTGTATAATCTGATTAGTTTAGTTCTGTTTGTGTGAAATTGTAGCACTTTGATAAGTGAAATACTTTAATGCTGGTGGTGTTATAATTCAGAGTTTACACAAATGACTGAGAGCTCTGAAATGTTCTTTCAAGCTGGTGTCAAATTGCTTTTTGAAGCTGTTTTCATTTTGTCTGCCCCACACACACACACACACACTATTTGCATTTGTTTTAACATTTTTTTACAGAAATTCTTCTTTTAAGTTTATGAATGATAGAATATAGCATAAGTTGTTAAAGAAAAGATATTTATTATAATATTAACATTCTTTTATTACATCATAGCAAATTGTCCCTTGTTCCCTATGCAATCTGACAATTTTATCAAGCTCCAGTTAGAATAACTGGTTTTCCTAAAAACAGGATATGATTTTGTACATTCAGAACATGTAATATCTTGGTAGCTGAATTATTAGTAGCTTGATATATGACTCACTTCCACTGAAGATACAATGTTTTAGCTGGTATCAGTCATATGAAATTTCTTCTTGTAGTGCTCATTCTGTAATGGTTAATTCACATGTGCAAGGCTTTGCTTGATACTGCTGCCTTCAATGTCATGACCATGCCTTTGCCCTAACTTAGATGCTCTTTTGTTTTCTTTGTTTCCAGCACAGCTCACTTGATCACACTGTATGCCATAGTGCAAATGACAGACTGAAAGCCAGTGGTACCAGGTTTCAGTTATCCCATACAGTTCATGGGTTGGTCAACTTGGTAAACAGACCTTGACAGATTTTTCTAGATACTGTGGACATAAATAATTCCTCAGAAATAGGAATCAGTATAAAATGCTTTAAGAAGTTTGATATTGTATCAGTAACTGTGAATCAATCAGATTTCAAGAAATGTGATGTTGCTGTTGTGTACCTTCAAGTCATTTCCCAAGCGAAACCCTACCAATTTTTTTTGACAAGATTTGTTCATAGAATCATAGAATCATAGAATCGTAGAGTTGGAAGAGACCGCAAGGGCCATTCAGTCCAACCCCCTGCCATGCAGGAAATCCAAAGCATCCCCGACAGATGGCCATCTAGCCTCTGCTTAAAAACCTCTAAGGAAGGAGACTCCACTACACTCCGAGGGATGGGTTTGCTTCTTCCTTCCTCTGAGGCTGAGAGTGTGAGTTGTCCAAGGTCACCCAGTGGGTTTCCATAGCTGAGCAGGGATTTGGCCTCCATAGTCATAGTCCCAACACTGAAACGACTACACCATGCTGGGTCTCTAACGTTTAGACTGAGCAAGCACAATTCAAAGGATAATCAACATGGTGTAGTGGTTGGAGCATTGGACTACAACTCTGGTGATGAGGGTTCAGTTCCTCAGTCAGCCATGGAAACCCACTGGGTGACCTTGTGTGAATCACACACTCTCAGCTCCAGAATACCCCATGATAGGTTCACTTTAGAGTCGCCATAAGTCAGAGATGACTTGAAGGCACACAGTAGCAATTCAAAGAAACAGTCCATTTACTGTGGACAACATTGTAGCTATACTGACCTTGCTGCCTCTGTACTGATATTGTACAATAATGATTTACCCCTCCCCACGAAAGTACTTTTGTGGATGTCAGTGGGCCTGTCCAATTTTTGTGTTGCAAAGGGCAGTGTGACGGCAAGATTACTGATGTGGTTAGTCATGAAGGTTTGTTTATTTATTTATTGGTTTGCATCCCATCTTACTCCTATCTCAAAGAAGCTAACAATAAAAGTAAATAAAAGAAATAAAAGTTCAGATGCTTGATAAATATACCAATAAACTAATATGCAGCAGCCATCCATCACATTAAAAGCCCCTTCCATAGCACCCAAGGTCAGTTGCCAAAGACCTGTCTCATCGAAAAGCTTTTCTTTTGCCTGCTCATAGGAAAGCAAAAGAATGGAAGCAAGTCTCCCTCAACAGAGAGAACTGGAGCCTAGGAGAAAAGCTGTGTGATTTCCCAGGTGCAAAAAAGACAAGTAACAAAAAGGACAAGTAACATAGACCTCCAAAGGGGTCCATGGGACACTACTACAAGCTCAGTGCTGGTAGACTGGAAAGAAGAGGCATGAGTTACCTTTTCAGACCTTTCTGCAACTTACACACCCACCACACCAATAGTACATCCAATGTTACCCTGGAGGTAGGTAGTAGTAGCACCAGTGGGAAAGAATGTTGATCCGTCCAGTATATTTTGAAAGCTTTGTGCTTCTACTGGAAGCACTATTGATTCTATACTTTTAGCTAACATATATGAGGAAAAAACTGCTGACCCCAAGCCTATTTTATATTATTTTAAAAGTAACAACAGCCACTTTAAATGAACCATTAAAAATTAAAAATTGAAATGAACTGACCTGAACATTAAACTAAAACATGCCTCTGGCATCATAGAGGTTTCAGTTATTATTTGTGATGAGTGCTGTGACCAAGAGAGAAAGAGAGAGAGAGAGAGAATTCACTAAATTCTCAATTCAGAATAAATTAGTCATAACTCAGATGCCACTTCAATCACCTTCCAGAGAACAACCACAAGAACATCTTTGCCTTCATTGTTAGCTCTTACATTCACCTGTCCTCTGACAATGTTAACAAGAAGAAAAACCAGTTGGGAAAAGCAAAACAGGCCATGGCTGTATTTTTAGTCTCTGTGTAACTTTCTAAACTGCTGTGGACTTATAAGAATATGCACCCATTGCTTTGTTTTTCTTTTCTTTGCAAATTCTAGGCTGCTTTTTTCAATGCCTCACAAGGCAGCCACCAACATATATGGTGAAACACAATACATTTAGAGCAAGGTGGGTGAAGTGTGGCCAACAGGCTTCATGCAACTCCCAGATATCGAGGACCTATGTATTCCACAACCCTAAAATAATAATTATCCACTTAATAGCCCATCACACCCTTTAAATAATCCCTTAGATTCTAAAGGGATGAGTGGAGGACACACTGTACACCTCCAACTAATTTGTTTAGAGCAGAGGTGGGCCATCTGTAATTTTCCAGACTGCAACTCCTAACATTCTCACACAGAAAAGACAATTGCCAAGAATGATGAGGGTGCCATCTAACCAGAGGGCCACAGGGGCATGCTACATGTGGCTTTAACCTTACATGGAAGGTTAAGCAACCGTAAAATGAATGGCGTGAACACCCACAACGTGCACTCTGAGCCGAACACAGGAACGCTCCCCCATTGAAACTAATGGGTTTTGAACTCATGTGTTTTTCCCCATACTGGGGGGGGGGGTCTGGAATGGATCCCTGCGTATGGGGAGGGCCCACTGTACTAGAGATCACAGATTACCACAAAAAAAGCCTCTCCCATTTATTATACTCTGTATGCCTATACCTGCATGTTCAAATTAATCATTAGCAATTTTCATCTTAATGGTTAATAATGCTGACCTTTCTAGGAACCATACTGATTCTTCTTCAGCAAAGCATATCCTCCAATATGACGGGCAAACTTCAGCCATCCAGCTGTTGGACTACAGCTCTCTTCATTGGCTAAACATTGAGTCCAAATCTTGGGGGAAAGCAAGATATAAATATAATAGCCATCATTATTGTCTAGTTGAAGCATAAAAGAACATCTGGAAGGTAACACTTTGCTCAACCCAGCTCTACTTGTTACAATAAGATACATTTTAGACACTTCAAACCCAGGAAACATATTCTGAGGTAGCCATGCTGGTCACAGCAAACCCCACCAAATCCACCAACTAGCAAAAATGTTGAAGTGCAACAATGTTTAACAATGAAGAGTTGAATTGAAGAGCAGCAATAAGGTTAGGAAGTTTGAGTGACCAGGGTGCTCTCTCTGCTTTTCTATCTATCCTGTCCCCTCGTTTTGTGATGTAAACTGATACTCTTAGGGATGTTTCCATCTCATCATCTTCCCAGAGTCCTCTCAGCTCTTTCCTAGAATGCAGATAGTTTAGATTAGCACTAAAGGCAATTTTCCTGCCTTTAGAATGGAATTCCTATAATAAAACCTTTACTTTGCTTCTCTAAGCCATTGATGTCTTTGCTTCTTAATCAGGATCTCTAAACACTGCACACACTCTCTATCAGGTTATGCAAGCTGATACCTTTGTTGTTCTAAGAGTTCTGTGAAAGGCTTAAGGTAGATCAAAGTATCAGGCCATGTGTGAGGAAAGGAAGAGACCATTCAGGTCAGCAAGATGACAATTCCCAAAATAACAGGGAAAAACTACTGAACTTGGATCTGCTGAATAGAATTTGAACTAACAAATGCAGAGCTTCTGGCTGCTAGGTGCCCTTGTCTCTGCTAGGGAGACAAGCTGATAGAGTCTGAGAAATTCCAGCCTGTGAATCTAAAGACCTGAAAGTTGGTTGCTTAATTGCCAACTCTCTCAGTGAAGGCAAGTGCAGGTATCCTTGCAATAAAAAGACCGCTTAATCAGTGTTATTAGGGGGCATTCCCACTATGATTTAAAGTGAATTGATGATCAGGTTATATGAAACAGGTTCCAGTCCTACTTTGATTGATTTCTGTCATGATAAAGCAAGGAAATGTAAGAAACCCGATTTTTCCAGACACTAGTTTCCTAGCGGTTCTTTTGAAAAGAATTGATTCTGAAGTGTGTTCAACAAGTGGGAACAACAGATCTGAATTCTATCATCCTGCAGGGGAGGGACCATCCCTCCTCAGTTTTTGGTAGACCCACCATCCCCCCTCCCAGTGCTACCTTTGTGCTTGTGGTGTGACCCATGGATGCATTATTTTTTAAACCACATAAAATTGATAGAAGATTTGATTCACTGATTTTGCAGCTACTAGCAATCAGTGAGGCAAATAGTTGCAAAACCAATGAATCGAATCTTCTGTCAATTTTTTTAAAGATAGATGATCCAATTCATTGGTTTTGCAGCTCACAGTGAAGTAAGTAGTTGCAAAACCAATGAATCGAATCTTCTATCAATATATATATATATATATATATATATATATATATATATATATAGTTCCCAAGCTGGGCTGCCCGGGCTGCTGCCTACCTCATGCACAGATTATTGACATGCATTTTGAAGCAGCCCACACTAGTGAGGAGGACAATTGTGCCAAAAAAGAAGTGATTACAAAAGATCTGCTTTAGTGGGAAAGACGGACCTTTTGAAATCTGAAGAACTTTGTCATGGCTCTGAAAGGTCAATCTGAAAGTCTATGTCTTGATTCAGCCATATGCAAGCTAACTGGAGAAGAAATATCCAGATCTCTAAGAAGGGCAAATGCTCCCTTAGATTCCCACTGTGATAAAAAAAATTGCAGTTTCAGCCTTACCTTAAGAAAAATGTTAAATGTTTTACATGTGGTAAACCAGGTCATTTACAAACTGATAGCCCTGAGCAGTCTAATCATTTTGAAAACAAAAGCTCCAGGCACAGGAGAACAGGCAAAGGAATGTCAGGAATGTGGCCACGAAAGCAGACTGAGAAAGACTGAGAAGTCAGACCTTGCCTGTTATTTTTATGAAGAGCCTTTTGAAAGACTGGTTTTGCAAGCTGCACAATCAAATAGCATTATTAATATTTTCCATTTAGACAGTGGGGCAACATCTCACATGTTCCAGTCTTGATCATTCTTCACAGAATAGGATGGACATGTCAAGGATGATGTTTATGGAATAAAAAAGATATTGGCTGCATCTATACTGCAGAAATAATCTGGTTTGGCACCATTTTAACTGCCATGACTCAATGCTATGGGATTCTGGGAATTGCAGTTTGTTGTGGTACCAAAGGTTCTGGTGCCATAACAAACTACAGTTCCCAGAATTACATAACATTGAGCCATGGCAGTTAAAGTGATGTCAAACAGAATTATTTCTGCAGTGTGGATGAGGCCAAACTCTAAGTCTCTAGGTTGGGGAACTATTGCTTTGTTCTACAATACCCCATCATGCAGGATGAAACAAATAAATCTTAGCAATGTCTTACATGTGCTAGATTAGGGATCCAATCTTCTAGCCATTAATGCCTTGACAGGGAGGGGCTGTGAAGTTAATTCTAAAGGCAATCACTGTATTGTGTCTAATGATGACAGAGTTATAATGCAAGCAACTCAAACTAAAGTTGTATGTTCTTGACTTCAAAATAGATTTTGCAAAAATTGCTAGACACTACAAGCATCAAAACTATTTTAGACATGGAGAAATGTAAGTTACTGCACTTAGGGCAGGAAAATGAAGTGCATAGATATAGGATGGGAGACACCTGGCTGAACGAGACTACGTTTGAAAGGGAGTCCAAGTAGACCACAAGTTGAACATAAGTCAACAGTGTGATGTGGCAGCTACAAAGACCAATGTGATTCTAGGCTGCATCAGTAGAAGTATAGTGTCTAGATCAAGGGAAGTCATTGTGCCACTCTATTCTGCTTTGATTAGGCCCCACCTAGAATATTGTGTCCTGTTCTGGGCATCACAATTTAAAAAGGATGTTGAGAAACTGGAGCATGTCCAAAGGAGGATGACTAAAATGGTGAAGGGTCTGGAAACCATGTCCTATGAAGAATGCCTTAGGGAGCTGGGGATGTTTAGCCTGGAGAAGAGAAGTTTAAGAGGTGATATGATAGCCCTGTTTAAATATTTAATGGGATGTCAAATTGAGGAGGGAGCAAGCTTGTTTTCTGCTGTTCCAGAGACTAGGACGCGGAGCAATGGATGCTAGCTACAGGAAAACAGATTCCACCTCAACATTAGGAGGAACTTCCTGACAGTAAGGGCTGTTCGACAGTAGAACAAACTCCCTCAGAGTGTAGGGGGGTCTCCTTCTTTGGATTTTTTTAAACAGAGGCGTGATGACTATCTGTCGGGGATGCTTTGACTGTCCCCACCACACAGCTTTATAATACAGACTCTAAGCCCAGGAGCATCAACCCCACTGGCACAGCTGGGAGAAGAGAAGCCAGGAGAGCTGCACCTTTAAAACGGAAGCTCCATGCCCAGGGCCATCACCCCACCGGCACAGTAACACCTGAGCCCAGTGGTTTGGCGGTGGCAAAAGGGAGGCATGCCAGGAGAGTGGCAATTCAAAACCTGGAACACCTGGCTGAACCAGCCCAGAGAACATCATCAGCTTACAGTGAACATTGGGCTGGACATCTTTTTTAATAATTACTTTACTGTTATTATATTAACTACGCAGAGAAATGGCAACAGGCAGAGGGAGATTACTGTTAATAGTGGACCAGGGGATACAGACAATGCTAATCTTAAACAGCCTAGCCTGCCCCTGATGGTCCTATTCCATTTGCCTGTTTTCTATCTGTTTTATACCTAGTACAGTATAACTATTTTAAGTAGGTAATCTGTACTTGATTGTTATTTTGTTGTCTAGGAAGAATTAGGGATTGTTTTATTGCTTATTGTGTTATGTTATGCTTGATTATTCTGCCATGTCATGTTATTTTAGCATATGTAATTTGATATTGATTGTTGTTCTGCTGTCAGGGGAGTTCTGGGGATTGCCATTTAAATTATTATGCTATTGTATGCCTCAATTATTATGCTATATACTTTGGATTTTGTACTCTTTTTCTTTATATTTATTTATTTATTGTATACTAATATTGTTATTGTATTGCTGTGATGTATTTGATGGGGGGTGTATTTTTTTTATTTTTTATCCCTTTGTTTTGTAATCCACCTTGATTCTGCAAGGAAAAGGTGGAATATAAATAAATCGTATTATTATTGATTGATTGAGATTTCCTGCATGGCAGGGGGTTGGACTGGATGGCCCTTGTGGTCTTTTCCAACTCTACGATTCTATGATTCTATGAAATGCATGCCAGCAAGACTTTATGGAGAGGCAGTTGTAATAGCAACTTGCCTGAAAAATAGACTACTATATAAAAGTAAAAGGGGCACACCCTATGAGCTATGGAATGACCAGAAGCCAAATGTGGGACACCTGAGAAAAGAACCAAACTTACAGAAGTGGGCATATTTGTTGAATATGAAGCAGGATGTAATAATAAAGCATCCTACACCCAAATAGTAAAAATAATGTTGTAGTCAGAGCAGTGTACCTTTATGAGAGTGAGAGGCCAGGCACAAAAGAAGTGCTGGACAACAAAATCTCAACTGATTATGATGATCATGAAGATAAACAGGCAGAAAAAGAAGAAACGTAGTGTGACACTGTGGATCACAAATGAGAAAATCAAGGCACCTAACCTAGACGAAGGAGATGCAGAAGCACCTAATTCACAAGAAGGGGATTCATAAATACAACTCAGGATGCTCAGACAGACTTAATAAATGAAAACCACCAAGACATTTTTCCTATGTGCAAGACTGAACGAAGTACCAGAACCATTCGCATGGGCTGAATTACAGACAAATGGAAAGAACTCTGCAACTGCAGCAGAGGAAATTTAGTCTCTGCATAAGAACAAAAGGAAAACAAAAATAATGACCATGGAGGACCTATACAAATTCAAATTTGACACTGAGAAAATTGAAATAGATTTCTCATGCCTGGGATCAAACATCATTCAGAATGAAGAATGCAGTCAAGAAGAAGACTAGGGATGAGAAGGGCAGCCATGAAAGAGCTAGAGAAGATCCTAAGGAGTAAAGGTATACAACTGAGCACTAAACTTAGAATCATCCAAACCATTATATTCCCCATCACCATCTCTGGATATGAGAGTTGGGCAGTTAAAAAAAAACACACAGATAAAAAGAAAATTCATTTGAGATGTGGTGCTAGAGGAGAGTGCTGAGGATACTGTAGACACCCCAAAAGTAAAACAAATGGGTCCTTGAACAGATCAAACCTGAAATGACGCTAGAAGCTAAGAGGATTAAACTGAGGTTGTTGTACTTTAACCACATCATAAGAAGGCATAACTAATTGAAAGAGACAATAATGCTTGGAAAGGTAAAGGGTAAGAGAAAGAGAGGAAAATGGCACACAGGTTGGCTAGATTCAATAAGGTAGGTCACAGGCATGAGTCTGCAGGACTTGTGCAGAGCAATGGAGGACAGGGAGTTTTGGAGATGTTTCATTCATAGAATTGCCATGAGTTGAAGTAGACTTGAAGGTGGTTAACAACACCAGCAAATCCAAGAACAAAATCTGGACCCTTACAGAACTCCCACAAGGAAAGAACATGGTCAGGTGTGCGTGTGCGTGTGTGTATGTGTGTGTGTGATCAGACTTGATGTTCAAGAAGAGGTTCAGAGATACAAAGCCAGATTAGTTGCCAAAGGTACTATCAAGAGTTTGAAGAAGACTATAATCAGAATTTTGCACCAGCTATAAAACACACTACAATAAGAACACCGTTAAGCATTATAGCAGCAGGAAAGATGTATGTCAAACATCTGGATATAAAAACATACCCAGGGTAACACTGTTGGCCATATAACAAAGTACAATTACATCCAAAATTCACAAAATAGTGATACCTTTATTGAGCCATCCAAAACTGGCTTTTTCATCAGGCAAAGGTGTTAAAATAATACAGGAGAGAGAAAAAACTGAAGATATTAGTCATCTGTTGTTGATAACTGCCTTTGAGGAGATGGCCCATGGTTGCCCCGTGAATAAGACAGCTCCAAGACTCCCTGTCCTCCACCATTATGCTTAGTTTATGTAAATTCATATCCATGACCTCTTTAATAGAAACCAACCATCTAGCATGCAACCTTCCTCTCTTTCTACTTCCCTCCACCTTTCCTAACATTGTTGTTTTTCTCCAGTGAGTCTTTCATGTGACCAAAGTATGACAACCTCAGTTTGATCATCTTGGCTTCAGGAGAGATTTCTGGCTTGATCTGTCCTAGGACCCATCTATTTGACTTTTTGGTTGTCCGTGGAATCCTCAGCATTCTTCTCTAGCACCGCATCTCAAATGATTGTTTTTTCTTCCTGTCTGCTTTCTTTACTCTCCAGCTCTGCATAGTAATAGGGAATACAATGGCTTGTATGATTCTAACTTTCATGCTCAGTCTTTACATTTTAGGATCTTTTCTAGTTTTTCCATAGCTGCCTTTCCCATTCTTAGTCTTCTCTGCATTTTGTCAAGATGTTGATGGTGGTGCCCTGAGTATGGGAGGATATCTATGCAGGTAGCCCTCTCCTCCTTCTGGCCATGTGGTACAGAGAAACAAAATATTTTAAAGTCCAGAAAATTTAAATTCCATTAATAAAACAAAAAAGTATTTCCTCTGAGATCCAGGCGGTTTTCAGTCCTTTGTGAGACCACTGACACCTTTAATAGGTAGAATTAATCTTTCAAAAAGCCTCCATACTTTTGCATTTTGCACCTACAGGAAAATTGTAGGTGCTGTTACAACTAATATAGTAATTGCAATCCCAATCTGAAAAAAAAAGTTTTACTTTGTTGGAGTTAGATACCTCAAATAGTAAAAGTCAATTGGCTACTTCTTTTATGCTGATAAAATGTGGTATCTTCACATCTAGGTTTCTACCTCCAACTAATCTAAAACATTTTTTCCAGTCAGTTTAAGCATACTGTTTAAAAATGGGTGATATATGAAAAAGAGTGGTGGCATTAAGAGTTGGAGCCATCTCTGTCTCTTAAATCCAATACCTGGCAGGTCTAGGGAAAAGTGTGGGAAGTTTCCTGCATGAAACCCTGCAGACACACTGCCAGTCAGTGCAGACATTGCTGAGCTAGATCGGCCAAGGGTCACACTCTCCATAAAGCAGCTTCCTAGGTTCCTAGGTTTCCAGCACTCAACAACAGTCTGAGTACCTGACTGGGAAGCTACTATCAGCCCAAGCACCCTCTGAGCAGGCAGGTCTGTGACATCTGACAGCTCTTATTTAACTCCTTTGAGACCCACAAGTGCTGGTTCAACACATCAACACATAAACTCTTCCCTCAGTATCCGAGGGGGATCCATTCTGGATCCCTCCCCCCACCCATGGATACCAAAACCCATGGATGCTTAAGTTCCGTTGTCCCCAGTGGTGTCATGTGCACGCAGCTGCATCACTATTCGGGACAATGGAACTTAATTGTGGTACAGGTGCATGCACATGCCACCACAGGATCACAAGGGCTGTCTGTAATGATGGCACAGCTGTATGCATATGTTGCCATTGGGGACAACATGGGCTTGCCATCTGAGACTGCTTGAATCTGCAGATGGCAAGCGTGGATATTGAGAGCCAACTGTACTTGGAATCACAGAGTATGCCTCTCCTGCCCCATGACTGGAATTTTTCAGTTGTGAGAGTTATAAAATTGTATCAAATTAGGCTTAGAAACATGATCTAAGAATTATGCATTTCAGGTCTATATTCCTCTGCAGGAAACATTCCCCCCCCCCCAAACATTACTTGGGATTTATTTGGTGCAGACCTCTTTTATAGTAAATTTAAGATTTGTTTCTATTGCATAGCGTTGTTTGCTTGCTTTAAAGAAGAAGACATTGAAAGAACCTGCTGTGTTTTTTCCCTTGTTTTCACAATTGTTTGCTGATTACATACTAGTTAAAAGACAGTAAATCACCTGACAAAGAATCTAATGGCATTTTAACATCAAGACTTCCCACAGGAGACATTATACCTTCAAGAGATGGGGAGGGAGGGAATACATAATGGCATGCCAAGCAGGATGTCACACACACTCAATTGGCCACAATTGTAAAGGTTCACTTCCATTAAGCTTTGTGTCAATTTAGAAACTGTACGTGTGAGGCTGTGTCAAGCATTCTGCCACTGCTGACTGCCTGGGGCTAGCCCACAGAACCAATCTTGTCTTTGGTTTTCCCAGAAAGCCTTGTTGAAAATTAGTTGGATATGTTGACCAGCCTAACCATTTGAGGCAAATCATTACAATTAGCCTTTTACCAACTACTTAACATTTTGTATGCTGGGAGGAGAGGGTGAGGGAAAGAAAAGAGGAAATTAAGAAAGACAATAAACTTTATATCACAGAAGCAGCCTCTATGGATGAATGTGAGGAAGACATATTTGAGTTTAAGTATTTGAAAGGGTTTAAGTTTTTGAAGGGGTGTCATACTGAGGTTGGAGGAAGCTTGTTTTCTGCTGCTCCAGGGAATGGGACACAGAACAATGGATGCAAGCTACAGGAAAAGAGATTCTACCTCCAAAGATAGGAAGCCCACCATCCTATGAGAGGCTTATATTAACATACATTTATGTAGTCTATCAGACTGGAAACAAGGAAGGTTTGATTAAAATTTTCTGTCAGGTATTCAGTTAATTACAGAGATGTTAGCTTTATGTAAGTGTTTGCCTGCATATCCAGGGCCGGCTTGTCCATATAGGCCATCTAGGCGGCCACCTAGGGGCGCCAACCTCTGGGGGGGGGGCACCAGAGAGAGGGAAAGAGAGAGAGAGAGAGTGGCTGGTGCCAGAGGATCATAGAATCAGGAAACGGTTTTGCACTGCTTCAACTCTTTCTGGCTCAAGGCTATGGAATTCTGGGAGTTGGAGTTTGTTGTGAAGTTCAGAGCTCCTTCCTTCTCCTTCCTTCCTTCCTTCTTTCCTTCCTTCCTTCCTTCCTTCCTTCCTTCCTTCCTTCCATCTCCCTCCCTCCCTCCTTCCTTCCATCTCCCTCCCTCCTTCCCTCCCTCCCTCTTTCCTCCCTCCCTCCCTTTCTTTCTTGCCAAGAGAGAAACTTTCAGGGAAGACTTGCCATGGCCTTCCCCTGAGGCTGAGAGAGTGTGACTCCCCCAAAGTCACCCAATGGGTTTCCATGGTCCCATTACTCCCCCATAACTCCTTCCTCCTTTCCAGACTTTGGCCCTATTTCTTCCCTATCCACTCACCTTTGCCTCCCTTTCCATCACTTGTTGTTGGTGTTTGTTGTGTGCCTTCAAATTCTTTCTGCCTCTTAGCCACCCTCTCATGGAGTTTCCTTGGCAAGGTTTGTTCAGAGAAGGCTCACCATGGCCTTCCTCTGAGGCTGAGAGAGTGTGATGCCCCACCCATGGCCGAACTGGGATTTGAACCCAGAGTCATAGTCCAATGCTCAAACAACTAGTTCACACTGGCTCCAACAATCCACTTTAAAAGCTTGGTCTTCTTCCCAGATGTCTTCATCGCAAAGGAAGGCATCACAAAATGGAAGACATTCAAGAAAAAGGGAGGACAGGACTCAAGAAAAGCTCCAAACACTCCTTCTTAGTCATGATCAAAATGGAGGATGTTTTAGAATACCTCCTGGACAGAAGGTTGGAATGGAAGACATGTCCTGGAAGAGGAGGAGGTCTGCCCTGCCCTGAGGCAAACCTACCATGGGGTTTTCCTGGCAATATGAGTTCAGAGAAGCTTTGCCATGGTTTCCTCTGAGGCTGAGAGAGTGTGGCTTGCCCACCCTTGGTGGTTGTGCCTACTTTATGTGTCTTTTCTTTCTTGCCCTGGAGCCATTCCCATCCATTTTTCATAGGCTGCATCTACACTGCAGAAATAATGTGATTTGACACCGCTTTAACTGCCCTGGCTCCATGCTATGGAATCCTGGGATCTGGATTTTTGGAGGAGAATTCGCCTTCTCAGTCAGAGAGAAGTGGAGCCACAACAAACTACAAATCCCAGGGCTCCATAGCATGGAACCAGCAAGATGACCAGATGCCCTCTTTTTCCAGGGCATATCTTACATTTCAGTCTTCTGTCCAGGAGGAATTCCAGAAATGCCCTCCCTCTTGAGCATCACTAAGACGCATGAATTTATATTTATATGAGGGGTTTCAGCTTTTACTTGGTCATGTCCTCCATTTTACTTGAAAGCCCTACATTTTGCGGTGCCATGTCCTCCTTTGTGGTTAGGACAGCCGGTCACTGTGGGAGCCAAAGTTATCTAAAGTCGTATCAAACTGCATTAATTCTGCAGTGTGGCAGCAGCCCTGGTCCTCTCACTTGGTGACTCTACTGGTTTTCTTCTCTTGCTTCTGACACCCTTTTGTGCCCCTTGGGTGAAGATTTTTAGTTTTTAGGGGTCATAGATGGACCACTACTATCCCATAAATTCATGGGGATGGGATCCAGATTTTTCTACATCATTAGAATGAATAATGCTTCCAGTTTGCAAAAGGAATATGTGTGCATTAGTCTCCATTCCAAATATCACAGCAATAAAAAAAACTTTAACCTGTAAAAACCTAATTGGCTTTTTGACTCATTCTCAATACTGATGAAATATTGGAACCTAAGTTTTATGTCATATTTAGCTTTAACAAACGAAAAAGCTGAAATCAAGGAGTGAAAATAATTATGAGTGACGGGGGGGGGGGGGACATTTTCTCGCCTAGGGTGGCAAAATACCTAGAGCTGGCCCTGTGCAAATCTGAGAATTAAAACTGTCAGAGAGGGCAAACTCCCCCTTGCACATGCCCCCAGGTACATAGGCTCCTTGGAAGACCTACTTACATCTAACACAAAGACCTGCAAAGGGTTCCTAATTGAGAAGCCTGCAGAAGATCTGAAACCCTGATAAATCAGCAGAGGAACATTTGAAAGGCCTTAAAGAAGCTGGGAACAAGTATTTTGTACACCCCTTTGTTGCTTTGTACAGTTTTAATCTTCTTGCACGGCTTGCAGGGTTCTTGTGTGGATAAAACAGAACAACCACATGAATACTGCTTTGGGCTCTTTGGAAGAAAAATGGGGAGAATACAATTAAGAGATGGATAAAACAAGTACTTCATGTGACTGCAGCAGAAGATCATAATTTGCCTGGGCCTACCCAGTGATGTGGATGAGTTGAGGTTTGGACTGGGGCTTGTGCTTGTGCTTGTGCTATGAGCAGACCCCTGAATATTTAGGGGCCTTACATTTTCAAGAGCTAGAAATGCTCCGTTTCCATTTAATGGTATCACAATATCTCAATGCCATTTGCCATCCCTGGTGCCACAAGTAATATAATGGAATATCTCAGCTGTTCATGTCCTGTGGCTGTAGACCCTGAGCCAAAGAACAAAGTCTTTATAAAAAAATGTGCTAATTTGTACCATTTACTAACATATAATTAAAACCAAGCAGTAGATTATATCTTTCCACTCCATGGAGAAACTTGTCAAATGATGACAGGAGAGCTAGTGCGGTACTTCATTATAGTAAACTTGGACAATTTGCTGCTCATACAGACATTTGCTGGGTGACCTTGGGCAAATACTTTCCTTTCAGTTTCAAGTCCTGTCAAGTAGCAATGTTTCCCTGTCTTTCAGAGTTTTGTTGTCAGAGGGGGGAACTGAAGAGTACCTGCCATAGTTTAAACAGTCCCCACCAGTTTCTGGAAATGAATTATTCACTCCCATTGTTGATTGTAGGACAGGTCACTTTGGTGGCTGCCTCTTGTGGGTGCATCCTATCTGTCCTGTTTGAGCAACCCTTTATAGTGGAGTTCACTTGTTACTTTCTAGTTTGAGGTCATCATGGCTCTTGTGTTGCATGTGTCTTCAAGTTACCTTTTGACTTATGGCGAGACTCATGAATTTTATGGAGTCTTTGCAGGCAAGGAATTGGCTTTATCAACTTTTAAAAGAAGACTTTAAATCAAATATTCATAATGTGAGATTAATATTCTGAATATTAAAAAAAATAGATCAGAAAAGTTGTGCAGAAAGCAACTCACCTTCACTGCTAGAGGGGATGTTTCTTATTTCCTTTAATGCTCTATTTGGGTGAATGAGTGTGTGCCTCTTTGGAAGCAAAACAGCCATTTGAAAATAAGACCATGATTTCTAGATACTGGAAGATACTCTTCAATGAGTGGCCAAATATATAGATCTAGTCTCTTTCTAAAACACACACACATGCTAGATGTCACTGGTGAATGAAATTTATTTGCTCTTTCCTTATCTCTCTGTTTGCTGTTCACACATACTTAGTGAGAGATTCTAGAAGCCGCTGGTGTTTATCTTTCCTGTCCTAGGCAAGCACACACTACTGCCATAGAACCTTGCTCTTTGCCATCTTTATTGCATCATTTGCTGCCGACATGCTGCTGTAACTTGACATTGAAAGTCTGTGTTTCTCAAGCCTTCTTACACCATCCTCCCAATAACAACACTGTTAAAAAATCTTCCAGGTAGACAGAGAGCAGGGAAGGAGGTTGGACAGGTGTAAACATCCTTTGTAAAAAGGATCCTATATATTCTCTATTAGCTGCAGTATGTCTGAAGGATTAATATAAGAAGCTATGACCTTGAGTTTCAAGACCTAAGTGGGGCTGTTGATAAGAGAGTGAACTAGAGGTTTCTCATTCACAGGGTTGCCATCACTCAAAGTTGACTTGATGGCATTTAACAACAAAATGGCAAGTCATTATGAATTTTACCTATTTGCAGGTAATTTTTTTATCAGAGCAATGAAAATACAGAACTTACTGCATCATGATCATAATTGTTATTATCATCATATCTGACTAACATGAAAGTAATGGCGAAATAAAAAAAATCACATACTACAAAATGCAAAGTTGCTTGAAGGTTTGCTAACCATTTCTGCAGTACACTACTTAAAGAGCAAAAGCTGAGGAGGTATGATAAAATGGATAGAACCAATGATAGAATAATCCCAAAAGAAATACAGAACATATGATTCAACCAAACCTGGTTTTGGTTCCCCTGTTTGTTGATGACAATTATTTAGGATGATGAGAACAAAAAGTTTGTGAAGAGTTCTAAAATTATTTCCTAAACTGGGGGAATGGACAGTAGAATGGTAAGTAAAAGCATTGCTCCAACAAAAGCAAATTCAAAGTGAAGCTAATTGGGGCAAAAAATTCCATAAGATCCCAGCAAGACAATTTCAAGGCCATGGTTGATATCTCTATGAAAATGTAAACCCATTGTGTAGCTTCTGTAAAACAGCCAGATTCCAAGTTTAGCATAACTAGGAACAAGGCCAATAGCACACTGTCAATTTTAAAATTCATCATGTGACCATATCTGAAATACTGTGTACACTTGTGATCACACACCTAAAATATATATACTGTAGAGATGGAAAAGGCAGAGAAAAGTGGGAACAAAATGACTAAACTGTTCCCTTATGAAGACAGTTTGCAACATTTTGGGCTGTTTAGCTTAAGAAAAAGACAAGTAAGGAGAAACATGAAGGAGATGTATTTGGGTGTGCATATTTCTATGGTCATCTACTAAAACTGAGTGGTTGAAGATTGTGATGCTGGAAGAGTTTTACAGCTATCGTGGACTGAAAATCAAGTTTGAAATCTCCCTAGAAGCCAAGATAACTCAATTGAGATTCGTACTTTGGACACATCATAAGAAGTCATGACTTACTAGAAGAGACAACAATGCTTAGTAAGATGAAAGGCAGCAGAAAAACAAAATTGCTTTACAGATGGATAGACTCAAGAATGCCACAACTCTGGGTTTGTGAGACATGAGTGGGGATGTTGATAACAAGGTGACTTTGAAGCTCTCCCATTCATAGGGTTGACATAAATTGAAGTTGACTAGACAGTAATGACAACACCAGAATATAACCTACTGTATCAGACAGAATACCTTTGTTTATCATTTCCTGAAAAGTATCTAATGGAGGGTACGTTTTGGGGTTTTTTTCTTTCTTTTTTTGTCCTGCTGGTAGGCTTCTCCTTTGGGCAACTGACTGGCTGCTGTGCAAACAGAATGTTAGACTAGAAAATCTTTTGGTCTGATTCATCATGGCTGTTCTTAAATCAGCCAAAGGGTTGAAGATTCAAGAAAACTTAATTGTGACTCCCAAGGGATTCTCAAAACTAAACAGAAAAATAAAGAATATATAAAAAATATAGTTAATGCAGGTTTGGGAAGAGTGAAAGCCTCTTTCTGCTCTACACAAAGAGAGGCAAAAGATGGACATTTAGGCAATAGTTCTACTTAACCTAATTAAAAATCAAAGAAAATATATAAGCAGACCGAGAGAGAGAGAGAGAGAGAGAAAAGGAGCCATGTATTTGGATTTCCCCCCCTTACCATTCAAACTTTTCTTGCAGTCTGTTTGTTTTTCTCCTGCTGGTGCTGCTAGAACTTAGAGACTGTGTAGACTGATGATAAACACTGGCAGTGGGGCTGAATAGGGGCATGGCAACTGCACACCGGGTACTCTGACTCTGCTCCCATGCTGACATGATGCTGTGTACCCCACCGCATGGTGGGAGGCATCATGGCACTCCCTTGGAGCACCATGTACACACACCACACCAAAGGACCACTGAAAAGCCGTGGTGCCGGTGGCTTTGGTGCCCTTTCTACAGTGCAAAAAAGGAGCTGCATTTTGTGTCTCCGTTTTGTGCCATGGAAAGGACGGATCGGGGCTGCATGTGGTTACTATGACCCTGATCCAGCTAGAAAAGGGGTGGCATCCTGCCATCCCTAAGGGGCTATCTGTACAGCCCCTCAATTAAAAGTGCTTCTGTGTTGAACGATCACTATGACTATTGAACAAACAATGAATTTTAAATTTCAGAGAGACTAAAGGTTTATATGTAACATATCATCATGACATATAATCTTCTCCTTATGTCATGAAGATGTTCACTTGGAAGACTGCTTGGAGTCTGAAGAATTCTGCTTCCTTGGATGTTCCCAAACAGAGTGCAAACAAATATAAACAAGAGCATATTTTGTGAATACTACTCACTCAGGGAGATTGCAGGAAATTAGAAGTAAACTAAGTCTGGGAAGGGCAGCTATGAAAGAGCTAAACAAGTTCCTAAAGTGGAAAGATATAACTCCGAACACTAACATGAGAATCGTCCATCATCATATTTGGCTGTGAGAGCTGGACAGTGAAGAAAGCTGCCAGAAGGATAACTCATTTGAGATGTGGTGCCGGAGAAGAGTGCTGAGGATACTATAGACAGCCAAGAAGACAAACAAATGGGTTCTAAACCATATCAAGCCTGAACTCTCCCTGAAAGACAGGATTACTGAATTGAGACTATCATATTTTGCCACATTATTAGATGGTAAAACTCATTAGAAAAGACAATAATGCTAGGAAAGATGGAGGGCAGTAGAAAGAGAGGAAGGTCACATGCTGGATGGATGGTATCAGTCAGGGAGGTCATGACCCTGAATCTTGAAGATGTCTCATCCTCAGGGTCACCATGAGATGAGGCCAACTTGAGGGAAATTTACAACAACTCTCATTTGTAGTAGGTGTTTCTACTTCATATTTTTCTTTAGCACAAAGTAAAATCACCTGCAGCCATGGGAGAACAGGTACATCAGAGCCTCCCCTTCCCCCGAGACCAGAAAGGCAACAAAGAGGGAGGCTCCAACACCAGAGCCCAGGAACACCAGATCCCTCCCCAACAAGAAGACCAGAAGGCTGCCAATGGGGACAAAGTGGGAGGCAGGAGGAGGAGGGGAGGGTGGGGAAAATATCTAGGAGTGCAAAAGGGAAAAAGGAAAGGGAACTAAGGGAGGGAATTAAGGGAGGAATTGAGGGAGGGAAAACATCAAGGAGTATAAAAAGGAAAGGGAAAAGAGAATTGAGGGAATGAAGAAGGGAATAACAGGCCTAAAATAAAGGAACAGCTACTGGGCTGCAGCAGTAGTGGTGGGTGATACTGAAGTCAACTCTCACAGAGAGAACAGTAGTGTCACCATAGGTGACATTTGTCAGCACTGCACGAAAGGAGGCAAAAGGTGTCCCTCCTTGCAAGACCATTTCACCAAGAAAACCCTTTTAGTGAGCCAACTCAATAACCATAACTAGAGAGGGGGAGGCCAGACCCCCCAAAAAACCATGCCCAATAAAACAAGCATAGTTAAAAGCAACACTACACATGTAATTGGAACATGGAACATGAGATGCATGAGCCAAGGAAAACTAGACTTAGAGGCTAGACTCATAGTAAAGAAGGAAATGGAATGCATGAATATAGCAATACTAGGAGTGAGTGAGTTAAAATGGACAGGAATTGGTCACTGTGACTCAGACAACTATACAGTAATTTATTCAGGAAATGAAAAAACAAGAAACAATTGGGTGGCTTTCAAACTAAGGAAAGATATAGCTAAAGCACTCAAAGGATAAAACTCAAAGTCAGACTGTATATTATCAATAAAGCATCAGGGTAAACCTATAAACATTACAGTAATCCAGGTATATGCACCAACCACAGATACAGATGAAGAGGAAATTGAGAGATTCTGTGATGCAGTCCAGTAAGAAACTGACAACATACCATCACAAGATTTCAAACTAACCATTGGATACTAAAGTTGGCAACAAAGAAAAATTAAAAACAGCAGGAAGATTTGGATTAGGGAAAATAGAATTCTGTGAGGCCAAAAATCTATTCATTGCAAATATAAAAGACTGCAGCAACTATAGGACAATAGCACTAATCTCACATGTAAGCAAAATAATGCTCAAACTTATAGACTCCAACCATACATTGAGAGAGAAATTCCAGAAGTGCAAACAGGATTCAGAAAAGGAAGGGCACTAGGGACCACATTGCAAACATGTGATGGCTAATGGAGCTCACCAAAGAATAATAATAATAAAAAAGAATCAGCATGTGTTTTATAGACTACAGCAAATCATTTGATTGTATAGATCATGAATAGCTATGGAATGCACTCAAAGACATGGGGGTGCCACTATGAAACTGAATGAATGAAACTTTATTTATATACCGCCGTTCCTTCGATCACGGCAGTTTACAACATAATAAAAATACAGATGTACCAACGACAATCCCCCATATTAAAACAGTACAATACATCATCTACAATTGAGTACTAAAGTCAGAATTGTTTAGGCCATTATATTCCCAATTATCATGTGCGGATGTGAGAGCTGGATAGTGAAGGAAGCAGGCAGAAAGAAAACCAGTACTTAGGATGCTATGGACCATCAAGAAGACAAACAAATGGGTTCTTGAACAAATCAGACGAGGGCTCGTCTTGGAAGCAAAGATGATCAAATTGAGACTATTATACTTTGGCCACATAATGAGAAGGCACGGATCACTAGAAAAAACAATAATGCTAAGAAAGGTAGAGGATAGAATAAAGAGACGAAGACCACAAACCAAATAGATAGACTCAGTCAGGAGGGATGTGGACAAGGCTTGCGGGATCTGGGCAGGGCAGTGGAGGATAGGGATTCTTGGAGATGTCTCATCCACAGGGTCTGGAAAACAGAAAGGTAAAGGGAAAAGTAATAAAAATACATAAGAAAGTTTTATAATCTAAAATATTCAGTAAATGTAGTGACAGTAGTTGGCATCCAGGTAAACAGTGTGTGGTCAAGGCAATACACTGTGCCAGAAAGTAAAAACAACAAGTAATGTATATACTTTCCATATACATACAAATAAAAATTAAATACACTGCCAATGTACACAGAAGGTTAGAGATATAGGACCCTCAAAAGATTTCTCAGTGGGAGTCCCCCCCCCTTGAAATTGTGGAGAATTGATGCAGAGTTACCGCACAGAGCATCAGAAAGTACAGATAAGCATTTAACTCAAATGCTGTCACTAATAAAATTCAAGTTGACCATAAGGATTTAATCCATATGATAAATCAAGTAATTTAGTTTTCATATAAATAAAGAACAGTAAAAAGAAAGTCTATTATTTTTGGTTTTCCAAAATGGCTCTCACATGCCAGAGCAAGGACCATCAAAGAAAAACAATTTCTTCTTGTAAATGAGAGAGAATGAAGATATAATTTTTCAAATCAATGTCATGGTTAGGAAATGACAGGGCCAATTTTTGAGAAAGATGGTAAAATCTTTCTACTAACAGGGAACAGAGAAAATGTAGAACTACTGGACACCTTCTTTGCCTCAGTCTTCTCTGAAAAGGAGAAAAGTGCTCAACCTGGGGGAAATGCAGCAGGAAAAATTCAGCACAGAATAGGTAAACAGGTAGTACAGGAATGCCTTGCTGTTCTAAAACAATCCATCTATCTAGGGCCAGATGAACTGCATCCAAGGGTATGAAAAGAACTGGCAGACGTAATCTCAGAACCACTGTCAATAATCTCAGAATTCCTGGAGAACAGGAGAAGTCCCAAAAGGCTGAAAGAGGGCAAATGTTGTCCCCGTCTTCACCAAAAGAAAAAAAAAGGGGGTTAGACTGGAAGGCCCTTGTGGTCTCTTCCACCTCTGATTCTCTGAGTCTATGTATTTTAAAAATAAATAGGGAAAACCATATGAATACAGCCAGGTAGCATAGGTTTCTCTGCCAAAAAGGCAAATTGATTTGGGTTTCCAGCCTAATGATGACCACAGTCTAGAACTTAAACTGACATTGGGTATACACCAGTCTAGGGGAAACTGACTTTCATTTAGAACTGCCCAATGAATAACAACCTGGCAAAACAAACACATGTGAGGTTGGTGATGTATGATACAATTTTTGCAATTTCCCCCCCTCTAGAACATTGTAGGGATTTTTATTAGAATTTAGCAACTCTGTTTCAGTTCCCAAAAGTATAAAATATGAGTAACCTACCTGAGGGGGCAACTGTAAGACACTTTGCAAGCAAGTTACTGTCCACTTTTCCAAGTGTCATTTCTAAGCAGCCATATGCTGGATCAGTGTTGGTTTTAGCTATTTTTAAAATAATCAAAAGAGCGTGTGACAAATAGATTTTAAAGATGACAGAAGTGTGGTGTGCAATAAGTCTGGCATGTTACATATCCCTAAAAGTAGCTCTCTATGCCCAACATCTCATGCTTACTCAAAATAAAAATAAAAATTACGAACTGAACTTAGACGTGGAAAGCATTTTGATGAACTGTTGTTTTAGATAAATGAAAATGCTGAGCAAAAGCTCAGTGGTGGTGGTCCAAGGGAGATGATAGGCAGTTCAGCACATTGCTTAAATAGCTGGGAGCAAAGCCAATTAAAGAGATATTCTCTTGTTTGAAACATCAAGTTAAAATCCATGTAAACAGATTGGCAAACTCAGAAGAGTTCACTGGAGTGCTACAATGTGGATTTTTCTGTTTTGAAGTTCTGAACATTTCTAATCTCCTTTGAGACATGGATGCTAACATGATCTGCAGAAAAACACTTTTTAAGGATTGCCCATATGATAGCAGGAAACTTTAAGACCATAGACTCATAGAGTTGGAAGAGACCACAATCCCATTTTGTCATGTAGGAATACACATTGAAATCAGTGGTGTCACTACTTTGGTGTTATCCCAGTGTGGTAATTCATGTTGTCATCCTCAGGCTGCCTGGCACACACTCCAGCCAACCCCATTCTGCCACCCAGGCCACCTCTGCTGTGGTAGGGGCACTGGCATGCCTACCTCTGGTGTCACCTGGTGTGGAGGGCGAGGCCTCAAAGCAGAAGAGGTGGAGCTTCCACAAGGATGCAGGGGGAGGCTGGGCTGAACCTTGCTGAGCGTGTGTGCCCCTTCTTGCTATGGCTTGGTTTTTTTCAGAGGAAAACCAGGCTATGGCAAGGACCCAGGCTGAGTGCTCTCACATACCCCTCCATCCCTCTATGCTTCAGCTTGGTTTTTCTCAGAGGAAAATGTCAGAGGCATGAAGCCCCAGGGATACCCCTTTTCCAGGTCACAGGGAAGCGGCATTTGGCTGCTTCTCCGTGGCTTGGAAAAGTGCCAGATTGGGGCCTCTGGGCTGCCGGTATGGCTGCCCTGGCCCCAATCCTCCATGGAAAGGGGCGGCTGCGGACCAGCCTTTTTCCACAGTCTGTACTGGGCCCTAGTCTCGGTTTAAAAACCTACATAGGAGACTCCAGCATGTTCCAATGCAGTGTGTTCCACTGCCATACCATTAGGAAGGACTTCCTAACTTTTAGTGATGGAAGCTTCACAGTTCTGCTTACTACAGAAAAACAAGTCTTTCTATATTATACAGAAATATATCAATTAGAAGAATTCTTTAATATACAAACTGAAAAAACAAACAAACATGAGATATCCTTTACAAGCATGATATAAAGAAAAATACAAATTATAGATATAACTTTATTAGGTCAACTAGGAGGCCCAAAATTCTTTCTGGTAGCTATCAAAGCCTACTGGCTTTTTCATTAAGAAAAAAACCCTAAAATGACTTTCGGCAGTGAAGGCAAGCAAACAGGAGTGTGGAGTGCAAGCTCGTCCTGCGCTGCTACCCCACCAGTGGCAAACCTCAATAAACTGGCCCTCCAGGACCATAAAATTGAGGCTTACTACACTGGAGAAGGTGCAGTATAGTGGGGCTCATTGTGGGTTGATAAATCCCTTATAGCTCCCCCTAAACCTCGACAGGCAAAGGAGGCAAGAAAGGGAAACAAAACCTGTAGAGCAGCCAGTGCCACAGGCAGCAGTCTTGGAGCACCAGCTTGCCAACAACCACTTAAAAGCAGGAAAGAAAAGGAAAAGAGTGAAAAAGAAAAAGCAGAAGGAGTAAAAGTAAGATATTATCCCTCTTAAGTTATAAATATTAAAAAAATAAGAATAATAAGGACCGAGTTTGAAGGAGACGAAGGAGGACGCCACAAGGGGGGCAACAAAGGAGGAGCTAAAGAAGAAGTGGAGAATAGTGAGTTTGAGTTGGAGGAGAAACACAGAGGTGGTAAAAGTGAAAGAGAAGCAGTGGTGTATGGGAAAAAACACAGAGAAGGAGACTGAGAGAAAACGCTTTGATGGTAAGGAAAACTGCTGAGTAAATATAGAGAAGGCAAAGAGTAATACTGAGAAGGGAGAAACGTCAAGGCAAAGAGACAGAGAGGAAGTACAAGACGGCAAGGAGGAGAGAAAGACTTAAGCAAAGAAAGGCTGAAGCAAAAAGACAGAAGGGAGGAAGGAGGAACGGCAAGGCGACAAGGAGGGGAGAAAGACCAAGGCAAAGAAGATGGGGAGGAAAGAAAGCCGAGGCGGCAAGGAGGAGAGAAAGGCCACGGCAAAGACATAGAAGGAAGGAACGCTGAGGCAGTGGGGAGGAGAGAAAGACCAAGGCAGAGGCAGGGGAAAGAAAGCTGAGATGATACAGAGGAAAGAAAAACTATGCCAACAAAGCTATGTGGGTAATCTGATTATTGATGACAGGGAAATTGAAGTTTTTAAAGATGTCCCCTCCCAGATTTTGAAAAAAAGATGGGAATTTACATTTCTTACTGAATTCCTGCAACAAAATGATATGAGATATAGGTGGGAAAAATTAGAAGGAATAAGCAATAATTTATTTGTAGGGGGAATAATTTATATAGGGAAACACAAAATTTGGAAGTTAAGAAGGTTTATGTATAGGTACAAATGAGAAATATTGATATGTTGTTTCTTTATACTTTATGAAAAATCAATAAAATATTTTTTTAAAAAACAAACAAAAACAAAACAAAACGTAATGCAGAAAAAGAAATTTGATATTGTTGCCAGCTCAGGTCTGTACTTTGGTTGCTTGAGATATTATAGAGAGAGGGCCAATACAGACAGAAAGTTTAGGCTTTGCCTCCTCCCTGTATGCTGTGAGGTAACAGAAGCACTACAAATTTCTTTACCTTTACCTGCAGGTATACAGACAGATCTCAGAAAGAACAGGATCCGTTCTTTCATCTCTACAATGCCTCTGTGAACACACAGGCATTCAAAAGGTAATCTCCTAGAGCAGTGTTAAATCTTAAAGGCATCCAGGATAGCCATAAACATCCTAATTGGCATCTGTTGCACTAATAATGGACCATATATCTATTTTATTTTATTTTATTTTGCATATGCCTAGATGTTTGTCATACCAGCATGGTCTCTTTACCAGCATCTCTGAACACTTGTTCAGCATTCTTCATTGATGCAGACTGTTAAAAGTGCAATCTGCTGATTCTATCTTGGCTCCTTTTATTCTCTCCCTAGCTTTGCATAGGCCAGGGGTAGGCAACCTACGGCCCGTGGGCCTTTGGCCTCTCGTGCGAGGGCACGGGGCCTTTGGCCTATCAAGAGGAGGTGGGCAAGTGGCGGGCAAGTGGGGCAAGGGGGGGAAAGCGGGGGGCAAGCGGCAGGCAAGGGGGAGCAAGCGGGTGCAAGGGGGAGCAAGCGGCAGGCAAGCGGGGGCAAGTGGTGGGCAAGGGGGAACAAGCGGGAGCAAGCAGTGGGCAAGGGGACAAGCGGTGGGCAAGGGGCAAGGGGGAGCAAGTGGCAGGCAAGGGGGAGCAAGCAGGGGCAAGTGGTGGGCAAGGGGAGCAAGCGGGGCGGGCAGGGGGGGAAAGGGGCATTTATAGTAGGATTTTGTTAAAAAATCAGCAAATTTTGTCCTACATTTGTCCTGATATATATATATATATATATATATATATATATATATATATATATTATTTATTTATTTATTTGGCTTCGGCCCCCCAGTTGTCTGAGAGACAGCAACCTGGCCCCCAGGTCAAAAAAGTTGCCTACCCCTGGCATAGGCAATCAGTTGTCCAATTAAAACAAATCAAAACAAAGATGCTGACTTTGGAACTTGGCCACATAGCCCGAAAAACCCACAAAAACTATGGATGCCGGCCACGAAAGCCTTCAACTTCACAAAGATGTTGACTGTTCCTCATTTATGATATTCAATCAAAACAAAGGCCCTAGATATGAGTGTACTCCAGGTCCAGTTGGAGAGAATATAAACAAACTATTTAGAGCTGGACCTTGGCTTTTGGCTACTTTCCATCTGATTCCATCAGCCATTGCACTTCCTAACAGGCTATTCCCAGTCTCATTTGCTCACATCTCACAGTGTTGTAGTGCCACCATTCTTATTCCTTATGTACATTCTAGTAGGCATTTTGCCCAGATTTAAGGTTCCATTAGTTTCACACTAATACATATATACATTCAAATATATTTAGCCTTCTGTCTTATATCTTATACCATATCCATTATACTCTATAGGTTACACCAGGTTACAATGTGTACTTCGTAGGTTTATTTTTAGCCTGCAAAGTTGACAACTGAATATGTCTGGCTTGTAACATTTCCACCCCTGTCTATTTAGATTGGGGGACTGAAGGTCCTTTGCCATTTGTCAGCTAATCTTCATTCTGTCTGGAGCTCTTCTATCACCTTTTGTCTGATGGGGTGTCCAGCTTGTGACCCTGATAAAATTCAGACAGGCAGAGTTACATTGACATTTCACTTGAGCATTCTTAAGTATTGGAATCTCAGTATATTTATATAGGAGAACGAGCAGGGTATCTAGTAATCTTTTAGCATATTTATTATACATAATCATAGCTATACACAAGCATTCATCTTGGGGAAAAACACAGACAAATTATCATCTGGGCATATAGTTTCCATCACACTGCATTGCATGCAAGTTATCATACATTCATTACATCCAGTATATGACAGGTTGGATGTAACAACTTTCATAAGGACTGATTTTTTTTCTTTTTGCATTTCTAAACTTAATACACAAAGGAACTATCCATCTTGAATAACAAACAATATAACCTAGCTATTTATTCATTAAGAAAGTAAGAAAGAACCATTCAGAAACACCATCTCATCTGTTGAGTTACATGTCTTTATAGTTATCACAGACATTAATATTTTTGAGCATTGCTATATCTGGCAGCATCCATTACATATCACTAAACGTTAATCATAATGGGAAATATATCTGTTTAGCTTAGCCTAGTTGTTCCTCTTACCAGCAGTATCCATTTCTATATGCATGACTGGGTTATCAATTTGGAACAGCAGGTGTTTTTCAACAGCCTTCTTCATATGCTGCAGGCATGCCTCAGTTGACTCTGCTCTCTCTTTTCAGTTTATTTCCTTTCCAATCAGCTAGTCTACCTGATCCAATGAGGTAAAAAGATCTGTAGTGAATTTCATTTATGTCAACAATCTTCTCTCCTCCAGCCAGGTTCTTGGTGATAACAAAAATAAGCTAGGTGCTATCTGATCTTTGCTTTTGGCTGCCTTCCACCAGATTACATCAACCAGCTGATTTTTTCAGCCATTGTTCTATATTGCAATTTGATCATCATAACCTCTGCTCAATCAGCATTATCATAAAGAGGTCAAACAACACTAGTCCCCACTAATCCTGTCTCTCCAGGATGAAAAGAAACCATTGGTTTGGGTTTGGTCTGTCAAATCATTTTACAAATCCACCTAACAATGACTCTATCTCCTCACATTTTACCACCTTGTATGCAAGAATATAATGGGGGACCCTGTCAAAAGCCTTACTGATATCAAGATACACATAGTTATTCAGAAAAGTAAAGTACTTAAGCCATGCACCATCATTCTTTCTTTTCTTCTAAAAGTAGATTTTGGAAACAAAAAGAAGGTGGTGGTACAGCTCAGGCCTAGAATTTCACTTTTAGGGGCAGACTAAAACGAAAAAGGTCCCTGCCAGTGCAGGAAGTGTCCTGAGGACATTTTGTCTCATGGTTTGTGTTGTCTGGAGACAATTTTTAATAACTGTACTGTGTAATTGTTATATTGTCAATTTTTTGTATTGATCAATGACCGAATAAAATTTTACTACTGCTTACTACTTGTCTGGAGAGAGATGGCTGGCACTTTAGCCGCTGGATGTGGAACTCTGCTTTGCCTGTGCATTTTTTTCTTTTGCATTTGTGTGGGTGGCAATTGTGATTTGCATTGTCAAACTTATAGTTTGATAGGGGTCAGACAAACAGTTGTCTTATAGTCAGTTTTGTGAGGAAATTACTTGTAACTAGTTACTTCAGCAATTTCTCTTATGATGATAAGAGGCATGGAGGACAAAACATATGAGGAGAGGTTGATGAACCTGGACATGCTCAGTTTGATGAAGAGAAGACTGAGGGGTGACATGATTGCACTCTTTAAATACCTAAAGGATATGATCAGGATGAATGTCTGTAAGCTACAGTACATTGTAAGTAGATTTCAACTGACGATTAGAAGGAAATTCTTAACAGTAAGAGCAATTTGACAATGGAACCAATTGGCTAGAGAG
Source organism: Sceloporus undulatus (assembly GCF_019175285.1). Taxonomy (NCBI): domain Eukaryota; kingdom Metazoa; phylum Chordata; class Lepidosauria; order Squamata; family Phrynosomatidae; genus Sceloporus; species Sceloporus undulatus. The sequence goes on along the minus strand of NC_056522.1, from coordinate 175,114,587 downwards.
GTGGTGCCATCTCCTTTGGGTCTCTTCAAAAAGAGACCGGCAGGAACCCTGTTGACAGAGTTATATCACTACTTCTTCAGAAGGTGGGGTCAACTGTGCAACCAATGGGGAGAGATAGTAGAGGGTGTTGGAATATTGGCATCAATGCTTGTTTTGTCCATCTATGTTTCTTTCCTTGAGAAGGGGTGTGTCTTCTATGCAGGAACACTGATGTATATCTTTATGGTCATTTGTTCAGTGTGCTTGTAAAGAGGTCATTTTCCATACCCCTCCCTTTCTGGGGGTCAATAAACTTCATTGCCCTTTGTTCTCTCTCTTCCTCTCTCTGCTCTCACCAAACATAGAAGCAAAACCAGATTGTGCTATTAAAGATGTTTTTTTCTTCCTAAACACATGAGAGTCAGCTCTAGGGACTCTTCTATTGAGAATAATTTTCTCTACGGATTAGTTATTTTTGTAGAACCTAGATGTAGCAATAAAGTACATTTATTTTTACCTACCAATGTATCCTGTTTATTTACCAGAAGCTCAGATCTAGTTGTTTTTACCAAATACCTGTGGAGTACATGCTTATTGCTGTGTTGCTGCTGCTGCTGAATTGATTTAACCACAAATAACCAAGACCATAATTCTAACAGAGGGGCTCTCAATCACATAGCAGGAGCTTCTTCGGGTGGTGATGAAGATTTTGGGCTTCAAGGAAGACTCCACAACCTGAATAAGGACATATGGGCAGCCGGCACTGATCAATGTCCCTACCCCATAAAAAGTAACATCTTGAGAACAATTTTTGTGTGTTTCAATTAAAATTGGGAAAAGTTCTGTTTTTCCCCCCTATTCAGAGCAGGGCTTGCAATAATTTATTTTCTTGGACTACAGTTCCCATGTGTAAAAGCAGTTCTTGCAGAGGCATTAAAAACAGAACTGAGAAAAGTGTGTAGAGTTTTTGTGTTAAATGCAGAGCTGGAGAAACATAATATCTAAGCAGAGAACTATTTTCCTATTTGATGGACTTTGTGTTTTCTATTTGAATGGCATGTCCTGAGGAACTGTTGTCAATGCTTAATGACACTGCCAAGACACACATCCTGTGACATCATTGGGGTTTACACTCAGTATCATCACTGAGGCCTGTTTCTTGTGATCGCTAGCTTCTCAAGTTTTCATTCTGAAATCTCAAGACTTAAAAAATGCTCTGTAGTATAATGGGGCTTGACATACCACCCAAAATTCTTTGACTACTCCCAAATTCCTAAGACAGTCTGACATCAGCTTCTAGTACATGTTCAGTTCCATTCACTGTTTAGGAGAGGCCCTGTTTTGGTTTTCATTGGTTCACAAGGGCTCAAAACACACAGGTCAAATGATACAGATTCCAGCCACATTCAGGTTTTGCTCTTCTTCTTTAAAAATTATTATTTGTAAAATATTCTTTGTTTGTTCATGGCAGATTACATAACATTCATCTTTTTAATCTCTTGTTAAGTCTGGCAGTTTCCTATTTTATAAGTAATCACAGCTGTTCTTGCATGTGTGAGAGATTATGTGCTCTGTCCGTGATTTCTGGTAATGAATTCAAAAGGGGGAAACTGTGGGAAGGATATTTAAGTGTGTGCTTTCTTGGAAATGGTGTGAAGAGGTCCAGTGACTTATGCAACAGTGGGAGTACGTGATCTTAGGCTTAAGTGAACATTAAATAGCTAACAGAGACAAGCAAACAAAAAAGCCCTAGCCATTGCATGTCCAGACTCTGACGTGTCTATCAAAGTCTAGGATCATTAGTATTGGTTCACTGACTTAGCCTTGAAGGTTCCTGATGAAGGGGACATAACACCACGGTCAGGCCGAGACTAATGGGGGACAATAAACATCTGCAGGCTCTGATGTTACTAATCCATTGCCTACTGAGGATCAACCATTAGAGCAAGAGAATATTCCTGAAGCCCCTGACGAACAGAAGTTAAGGATTAGTTGGGCATCTTGAATTTCTAATATGGCCTCACTCTTCATTAGAAACAGTTGCACAAAAAAGGGAAAAGAAAACATTTTTGCTATGACTTTAAAAAAAAAAACCCATTATATTGTATTATTTGATATAACGTATCATGTTGATGTCTTAAGCAAAATTTGGTTTGTGTTGAGATTCATGTTGTTAGCAAGACTGTCTTATGCCTTATGATATATTACAAGGAAGAAAGTGCTTAGCAGAATAATGTTCTAATCACAGGTGATTGTTGGGAGCGGAGGAGCTAACAGATTCTCAGGCTCAGAGCTCAATTTCATATATACATCTGTAGTGCCAAAGAGACATAGACAAGAGTGTTTTACATTTGAACATTCTTTGGATACACTTATTCTGCCAACTCTTGAAGCATCTCATAGGGAAATAGAAAAAAGATTTTTATTTCTCTTTTGGAATTAAGATTTTAGGAGTTGGAAAAGCTGATTTTCATTTGTCATTATGTGAGGAGAAAATACAGATATCAGGACTAGGAGTTATTGATTCCAATTTCAACATATAGCTCATTCTGATCAAGGCTGTATATCAGGGTGGGCAAAGTGCAGCCCACCAGGAGACCTCTCCAGCCCCCAGCCCCACCCAATTTTTTATGGGGGGGGACAATTTTCAGGAAGTGTTCTTGCCTTTCTCAAAGGCCAAAAGCTGCCTAGATATATAGCATTTTTCTTCCCCTAACCCTGCAAAGTCCCAGAAACCTCATAAAAATAATAAAAGAGGGAGAAAATGGCCAAATATCAGCCAAAATGGCAGCCAGATATAACATTATGTCACTTTGGCTGACTAAAACTCACTGGTGCAGGCTTTGGAGAAATATGCTCTCCACATGTTGCCTATCCCTGCTATATACCCTCATACAGGCAGAACTCATAGAATCATCAAGCTGGAAAAGACCATAAGGGCCATTCTGTCTAACTCCCTGCCATGCAAGACTACATAGTCAAAGCACTCCCAACAGATGGCCATCTATCCTCTGCTTGAAAAACTCCAAAGAAGGAGATTCCACCACCCTCCGAGACAGCATATTCCACTGCCAAACAGCTCTTACCATCAGGAAAGTCTTCCTAATGTTGAGGTGGAATCTCCTGTAGTTTTAATGCATGTTGTAGACTCTGGAGCAGCAGAAAACAAGTTTGCTCCATCCTCAGTAAGCTATCCTTTCAAATATTTAAACACGGTTATCATGTCACTATTCAACATTCTTTTCTCCAGACCAGAGGTAGGCAACCTGCGGCCCGCGGGCCGGATGCGGCCCGGCAAGGCCTTGGGACCGGCCCCAGCCCGCTCCTGCCACCGATTGCCGCTGGGGCCTTTGTCCTCTTGCACGCAGGGGCAAGGGGGGCAATTGTCTACAGACGCCTCAGAAACATGCATTTATATTAACATTTTTAAAAAAAAATCAGCAAATTAAAAAAAAAGTGTCCACCATTTGAAAATGTTGTCCTACACTTGTCCCGGTTTATTTATTTATTTAATTTTTTTTAAAAAAAATTATTTAATTATTTATTTTTTGGCTTCGGCCCCCCAGTTGTCTGAGGGACAGCAACCCGGCCCCCAGCTCAAAAAGGTTGCCTACCCCTGCTCCAGACTAAACATACCCAGCTCCCTAAACTGCTCCTCCTAGGACATGGTTTTCAGACCTTCCACCATTTTTGTCACCCTATCTGAACACAACACAGCTTTGTCCACATCCTTTTTGAATTATGGTGCCCTGAACTGGACATTGTATTCCAGGTGAGATCTGACCAAAGCAGAATAAAGTGCTACTATTACTTCCCTTGATCTAGATATTATATTCCTATTGATGCAGCCTAGGATCATATTGTCTTTTTAGCTGCTGAATCACACTCAGTGTTGATAGCTGTTAAAAACAGCCTGTCTTTCCACTGGATTATCAAACTGAAATGAAGGGGCTTCTACTTGTTAAATTTGTTTCTGGATAAGTCCTGAACAGTCTGTTAAAAAAAAAAGGTTCAATGAATTTTCATTCAACCATGACTTATAAAATATTTTTAAAATACCGGACGAAATTGGGGACTTGTAGCTAGTTTGCACCATTTCAATCATTCAAAATTCAGAAATATGGTCCCCCTACCTCTCATTAACTGAGCTCTTGTTGAATAGAAGGCTACTTTCTCCAAAAGACTGGTTCAAAATTTGTTATTTTTAACAGCCTAGTTGATTAAAGGAATGGGGCAACATGTGACCCTCTGTACTGAGAGTGTTCCTCAGACTTTTTGGGATCTCACTGGAGATTCTGAGTTGCATACTCACTAGAGGAAGCACAACAGCCTGGATATCCAAGTAACCATGAACTCTTGGATAGGCATTGTATGATAGAGCTGGTGCTGTTTCATATTACACAATTATAACATTATGATTGTGGTTTAACTATCAGGAATCTTCAGAGTTGCAATTTAGGGAGGGACATTAGAATTATGATATTCACAGTTGCCGTAGGTTGAAGGACAACTTGAAGGTACATATACATACACATTTAGAATCCTTAGCCAGAGAGCTTATCCAGTGACTGTGACAAAACTACAAAACCCAGGATGCCATACAATTTTGCCATAATAGTTACAGTAGGATCATATCACTAGAATTGTATAATGTGGCTTGGGACCTTTTCACTCTAGATAATTATAGTGCAACGATTCAACTTTCACTGTCATGGCTGCCTCTCATGGAATCTTGTGGTTTGTAGTTTTGTCAGAGTCATTGGAGAAACTCTGTGGATGAAAATCTAAATGCTGCTTCCTAAACTGCCAGTCCAGGATTCCATCAGATGGAACCATGACAGTTAAAGTGGAATTATAGCACTACAATTGTGCAGTGTGAATGGGACCTGGATTTTCTGTATATTACCAAGCTATGGGATTAAAAGAGTTCCACTTCAGCTATAAAATTATTGTACGCAGAGATATTATTTTTAATCACTGGTGGAATTTCCTTCCACCAACCATTTTTCAAAACCAGAGTACTTCTAGAAATTGCCCCCTTGTCTGACTCAATATTTAATGGCAACATTAACAGAGGGTTTCCTGCAAAGAGAAACCTATTTTCTGTGCTTAAAAGCAAATTTCCTTTTCAGAAATGTTTTCTTCCCCCTGCCATATGTTGACCATTTCTTTCCCAAATGGGAAAGAATCTGATGATGTCTGAATTTTCTCAGCAATCATTGGGAATCCCATTTTTTCATCAAGGAGTAGAAAACAAATGAATAAAAGCAAATAAAAAAGAGGGATAAAAGTAAAAGAGTGGAAGCTGTAAATTATCTGATTGAGGCCCAGTACAGATGGTGCAAAAGCGCCGTGCTGGGGCCCAAAGTAGGGCTGGGGAGCACACAGCAACTTCATCTTGGCATGGCGCCATCTTGGCATGGCGCTGTCCATACACAGCACGCAACAATGCCATCACGCACGTGCTGCATCCAAATGGACTGGCACGTGCCTGACATCATTGCACCGCTGGAGGGTGCTTAGGACGTCCTTTATGCAGTGTGAGAAGGAGCTCCATTTTGGGAGCTCCTTCTGGGAGGAAGCCTCATTCCCATGGCAACTAGATTGCCATGGGAACAAAGCCATGGAGAAAGGGGCCAAGCGGTCCTTTTCTCCTCTGGCTGCACCTGTCGGGGTGTCCATGGGGCATGAAGCCTCATGGACACCCCTCTCCAGGCTACAGAGAAGCAGCTTTGCTGCTTCCCCATGGCCTGGAAAAGTGCTGGGTTGGAGCCGCAGGGCCTGCTGGTGAGGCTGCCCTGCCTCAAACCCAGTAAGGAAAGGGCGGTTGCGGACCGCCCCCTTTCTGCCATCTGTACCCCGCCATAGTTTAGCAGAGATTTGGAAGGAGGAGTCAGCTTTCAGAAAGGAGGAGAACAGATTTTATGGAAATATGTTACATGTCAAATCTATGATGAGTGGTTGGTGGAAATCTAGCAAAATAAAGCCAGTCACACTGATCTCATTCCATTACACTTCCTTCCAGTTGGCCTACTATTGGATGGAGGTTTCACTGTTAGAAGCAGATTTACATTCACTAAAAATGCACACAGCAGTATTTGTTGAGAAAGCTTTATTCTTCATTACCTTGAAAAGTAATTTCTAAGACCCCAGTCTTTGTGGTCTCCTGAATCATTAAACACCCTTGTTGTTAGCTGTCTTCAAGCTGCCTTCAACTTATGGCGACCCTTCAAAGGAGAGACCCTCAAGTTACCTTATCCTCAAAAACCATGTTCAGGTCTTGCAGGCTAGATGATGAAGGCATTGAAATCATTCAAGATTTCTCCATGCCTTGGTTCAAGTATTAATCAAAATGGAGACTGCAGTCAGGAAATCAGAAGAAGACTAGGAGTTGGAAGGGCATTTCAAGGCACCTTACTACACAAATTTACAAATGCATCTTCTTGTGCAAAAACAATCCAGTACACAAAATTCAAAGCAGAAATGCAGTCATGATCACCTGTCTAAGATAGAGCAAACACTTAGATGCCATATTTTCTGCCCTTCTCTAGTGAAATAGTGTAAGCAGTGTCTTCCCTGCCTTGGGAGTAAAATCAAGGTTGGCTCAGTTTCCTTTGCATTTTATGAAGTTCCCACCCCTTCTGTTTCACCTTGCTTTCTTTAGAGTTCCCATCTGTTCTTTTCTAGGAAGAGATCATCAAGAAACTTTTCTAGCTTGTGTTCCCTTCTCTTTATTTCCAGAATAAGAGTGCTGAGCTGAGTTGACTCCTAATAAGAAAAAGATCTCTTTCTGTCTCTCTTACACTTTTTCTCTATCTCCCCACAGAGTCAGTGCCAATTAATGAACTGGAAATAGATTGCAGTTCAGAGGGCAGGGCGCCAGTTTAGGAATGTGGAGATTCAAGTCCTAGTTATTTCTCAGCAAGTGATTTACACATTGACCTTTAAGCAAGTTGTCTTAAAGGTCAAGGCTGCCCATCACTTGCTGAGCAATAACTAGAAGCACTCTCTGCTTCTGTTCTCTTTTCTATGTCTTTCTGTCCCTGTCATAAAGTGAAGATTTTCTAGGGCAGAATAGGGAATCTTCTATCAAGAGTGAACTCTATGACATCTTAGCTGTGGTGTATTTCTGAATTATGAAACTGAAACTTCAGGTTTGTCACTGTTGATACTTTGTATCCTAATTGAATAGTCCAGGCATAGCTCAGTTAACAATTCCTCTGACAAATGATCCCCTTTTTACTAAGGGGCTCTACAGACCCAGCACTTTGTGCCAGCCTGTAGGCACAGTGAGGGCTAAGTATCTGGATGCTCCAAGCCCTCATCGCATTGCCCATGCACCATTTTGGTGCACAGCCATCTACACAGTGCATGCCATGATGATCCTCATTGTGCGCAGTGTCTAAACGCTGGACATAAACTCTTTTAGAACATGGCCACATCGCCCAGAAAACTCACAAAAAACAATGCTTCACTTTGTATTGCATCTGTCGCATCCCCCCCCCCATGGTTGTGTTCACATTATTTACTTCCTAATACCTTTTGAGGCCTAAATGTGGGGCCCAGACTCAAAAATGGCTAGTCAGAACAAATTCCTCTATTCCTTCTATATTTTCTTTTCCCTCCTTCTATTTCCATCCTCCACTTTCACTGGCATTCACATAACAAATCAATAACAAATCAACCTATCCTTCCCTTCCCCCCTTTTGCAGTCTCTTCACATCCTGCTCTCACTTGTTCTCATCTATATTTCTCCTCTTCCTTCTCCATTTCCTCAGTGTTCTCTCCTCCTTCCCATGACAAGTATTGGTCCTCATTACCAACAGAAGCTTTAAGAAACCTAAAAGATGCAAAAAGGGAATTTTCAATTGCTAGTAATGTTCTGCTAACCTAGCAGTTCAAAAGCTTGTAAAAGAACAGGTAGATAAATAGGTACCACTTTGGTGGGAAGGTAACAGCATTCTGTGTGCCTCCGCATTTAGTCATGCTGGCCACATGGCCATGGAGTCATTTTTGACAATGCTGGCTCCCTCGACTTAATAACGGAGGTGAGCAGCTAGACAATCTTGTCAAAGGGGAAACCTTTACCTTTAATGTACTGGGAGGGGAGAGCTAAATCTAGTATTATAATTAGCACTATCATTCACATTATTATTATATATTTATAATGGCTGGTATTCAATATTGCAGATCCATAACTGCTCTGTATGTATTATTCCTACACAGTCATGGCCCACCTTAGCTGTTAGAAGTCCTCAGTCCACCCTAAGAGCCAGCAGCTGGATCTGGTGAAAGGAATCTGTTTGCCTTTCAATTAGGGCACTGGGAGGAGGATGACATTCCCACCCCTGTTTCCACCAAGTGACTGTGACAATCAGAAGCATGACCTCTGTCACAAGTTCTTCTTACAGCTTCACTCACTTGAACTTGGCCTCCTAGAAACCTGTGAAATGCTCTTTTTCTCACAGGTTTCTAGGAGTCTGGAAATGTTCTTTTACTTAAACTTCTTAGACCAATGAATTTTCTTTCCATCTGTATGACACCCCCATGGCAATTAGGATTTTTTGCATGTTCCTATTAATGACAATGAAAGCTTACTGAGGCAGAGGAGGGGCTGGGGAAGGAGGAGGGATGCTGTGAGCCCAATGAGGAGGCTCTGCAGGCAAGATTCAGCCCACTGGCTAGAGGTTCCCTACCTCAGAATTAGAGGGGGAACATCACTGACTACAGAGTTAACACACCTATCGTGGGCTTGAATAAAGCACAGGCTTGGAGAGACAATGAAATAATTGTCAAAGACACAGCTCAAAAATATACTTTTCTGGACTACAACTCCCAGAATCATGCAGTCAACATATTTGCAGCCATGCAAACTGGGGGATTCTAGGAGTTACAGTGCAAAAATGTGAGTGTGCATTTGTATTGGAAGGAAGAGTACAGTAATTTACCCTCATTTGTAGCTGGTGGCTTCCATGTCTGTAGCATGGTGAAACTAATCTGGTTTTGAATTCAAACTTTTAAAGAAGGTGTCTAAGGTGCTGGACATATTTGGGGAGGTTTGAACAATTCACTACCCCACTGACTTGGAAGAAACTAGCTGCCGCTATGCTATTGAGACATCCCACTTGGATCCCGTGACAACCTGCTTCTTCAAAAGTTTTTAATAGTCCATGTCACATACACTTTCTGGCTTTGTTCTAAAATTTCCCTTTTACCTATTTGTATTGTGTTTTGCTTTGTTTTTATATTTAGGAAACTGTGTCTAGCAAACATCTCCCTGAACACATTTACATAATTTAAAAAAACAAAACACAAACATGCTGACTAATGTCAGCCTTAAATAGATTCTCCTAGGATTTGCTAGACATATTCCCTATTGCCATCCCCTCTGGCAAAAACTAAGAACATTGAGATACTCCATACTCTACAGGTCAGTTGAGTAAACCTTGAAATCCCAAGTACAGTTGCATGCAAGTAAACATAACAAAACACAATTGAATTTCCACATAAAAATTCATAGGACTGGCCTATGAAGAGCTTTTGGGGCTAAAAGAGGAAAAGAGGATCTAAAGTAGCACCATGCTCTTCTAGTCTGCCATGAATCTAAATTAAGAAACTTCAGCTGGTGCAGAATGCAGAGGCTCCATCTCAAGAAGGTGGTCACATGCCTTGAGCAAATTCCAGTCCCACTTCATCTTGAGGATCAGTTAACTATTATTGTGATGGTATCGTTTAATTGTCATTTTCCTGAATGTCCAATATATAGTTCTACCCCACCTTCATGCCCCACCCCATAATGCCTTGGGGTAAAGGAATATGACCTTTTGATAGGCAAGTTTTCTCATTGGCTGTTCAGAAATTCTGGAACTTGTCTTGTGAATCTCTGGCGCGTTACACATGTGCCTAAAGTGCGTATTTGGGTTAGGAAGGAGCATCACTTCCTGACGCCCCTCAACCCTAGTACAAAATGGTGGCGGCCATCCACACGGAGGGTGCCATTTTGACGTCGCGGATGAGTAGCATCCGGACATCGCGTGGCGGAAGTGACACCGCAAGTGCATGATTAGCCTCGTGGCGCCACTTCCGGGACGCAAAAAGAAGCGCCATTTCGGCACTTCTTTTTGGCTGCGCCTGGGAATCATGTGGTTTGGCTGCTGCGGTTCCCGGACGCAGCAACTGGCGCCGCCGGCAGACCATCGCTTTTAGGTGGTCTGTAACGCTCCTCTAACTTGTCTTTGGAAACTTTGGGATATTTTGCTGTTGTAGCTATAAAAGTATCTGGTGACTGAGTTAATGCTGGAGGAACTATAACTGGATTTTTAGTCTTCTCAGACTATTTTAATTTCATTTAATCAATTGTTTGTGGGTATCAATGAAGGTATAGTTACACAGAGTGTCTGGATGTGTTTAGATAAAATCCAACTGCTTGTGGTCAGTTCTAACAGCTTCAAGTGTCTGGATCAAGCCACAGGCTAAGCAAAGAAGGATGGACTGCATGGACCATTTCGACAAATCCCAAAAGCCGCTCTTATTTCCGTGGGAAAAATGTGTTATATTCCAAGTCACAGGCAGGTTGAAGAACAGCTCTGCTCTGCTATTTTCTTTTGTGATTTTTCCATTGTAATGTGCAACTTTCAAGTCTGATGTATTCGGCAGAAAAACCTTCCTCCTGACCTCCCTTTTTAAGCTAAAGCATGAGGCGATATCTGACCAATTAGGCAGGAGATGCAAGCCATATGCAAATCCACTAGTTCTTCATCTTTTGATAGAAGTTATTGCCATTTCCCTTTATGTATAAATGGCTCTTTAACCACTTAGAGATTAAGTGGAGATTTAAAAGGGGGAAAGGGAAAAAAAACTTTAAAAGGTGTTAACGTTATCATGTGGCATAAAAGAGAAGATATTTAATAAGCCACCAGTACTTCTTGGGAGCATTTTTTTAAAGTTTAGTTTTATACTTTTGAGATAAAAAGATAATGCAAAAATATGTACAAAGTACCATTTAGAAACTTTGGAAAAGGTCAAGGAGAAAATAGATGGATTTCAAAAGCTGAACTTTTCAAGGATTTCCTCTGATTTCTCTAAAACAAGATAGCCTCTTCCTCCTCTTAATAGTTCTTCAATGCCTTTTTGGTAGCCAAAATCTTTGTTCTTTTTTTTAAGCAGCTTTGTAACAGAAGAACTAAAAATTAATTATGGCTATGGAACTTTTTTACACAGAAGAGTTTAAAAAGCACAGACGTAAAGAAGGGGAAAAGATGAGGGCCCATTTATCTTATATTGACAGGACTAGCTTCAAAAGATGACCTTGAATCATAATCATCCTAATGAGCTCAAAATATTTCACTTTAACAAGTGAAACTATAATCAAATCAGTTTCTGAAAGCTCTGCTAATGAGCATTTCCTTTGATGAAAACATGGTTAACTGTCTTAGTCTGCAGGAGGTGCCTCTGCTATAAGAGGCCAGCACATGACAACTCATTAGCTGACCTGGGGAGAGACTAATTTGAATGCTTTTGATAAAAATTTCAAGGCTTTTTTTATAACTTAAATTACATTTTGTGCACTTTTATAAATACTGCAATGTTTCCTCTAAGTTGGGGGAAATTGTTAGGAAGACTTCAAAGCATGGAACGACATTTGTTTACAACATTTAGTCCATGAGATGCTCTACAACTTTCAAAAGACTTTCCAGTTTTAAATTGTTTTTTTCCTTCCCCACCCACCGATTTGTCAGGAATAAAAACAGTGGTGATACAATCTGATTTCCCCCCCCCCAAAGAAAAAGGCTTATCTAAACTCGGAAATAAAATCTCTACTCACTGTTCCTTTTTCTCCCTTTTTTAAACACTTAAAAGTTGATAGCATTTAGCACCAGCAATATCTGAAAGCCATTGCTATTTGCCAGAAATTGTATCAGCTATCCTCAGAAAAAGCAAGGTGGCCTCATTAGCAATTGCTGTAATTCATTCAATTTCTTTAAATTATCTAGATAACTTAAATGAAAGCTGATTATACAAATTTGGTTTACTAGGTACCATTTTCCCTCAAGGGTTTCTTTATTAGGAGTATGTTCACTCCTGTTCTGCTTGACGTCAAAAGCCCTGTCTTCCTCAGCACTGCAGACTTGCTGTCAAAGCACTGCTTTACACTGAAGAATTCTTTGTTTGTTTTAAGTTTCTGTCACAGCCAGATCTTGGGTTTTTTCCGGTCGTTTTCTTGTTTTATCTTAAAGCTGGGAGGTTGTGTGTGTTTTCTTTTTTTCTCCTTTTTCTCTTTTTTGCTCCAGACTTTAGAGGGGTGCTTTCCTCCTCCTTCAACCCCACTTCTGTGTTGTGTCAGTGTCTCCTCCTCACCACCTGTATTCTGTAAGATGAATGCACTTGCGTGTGCAACTTGTAGCTATTTAGTCTATTCCCTTTACTCGAGACTGAGGAAAAGGAGTGAGCATGACATCCTGGGTTTTTCTATTCAGTCTTTCTTTTTTATATAAAATGTGACAGCTGAAAAGAAATGCAATTGTTTCTATGTAATGCTCCCCATCTCCCTCAGGCCATCAAATGGTTTGAACCTGGGGCCCTCAGCACCCAAACACAGACCTCTCACATGTGAGCTGAAAATTCAGAGCTGACAGCAGAACTAAGTTCCGTTGCAGAGGTACATATTCAGCTTACTTTTCAAAGCACACTCTGATAGACTTTTCATTGACGTGGGTAATCTTTAGCTAAGGTTCAGTAAGACTACTTAATTTACTACACAAAGAACCATGGGTTGTGAGTAGGGGAACCAATTTAGTCATCCACCATTAATAAAAAACAATAAGTTTAATATTGTATCACCAAAGGCATTTTTCCCTTCCTATTTCTACATGGAAATAGATTGACAAAATATGGCAAGATTTTAAGAGAGGGCAGATTTGCTGTGTTTGCCTTATGAATGATGAATAGTATGGCAAGAATGATTAGAGAATGTCACACATGGACTATGAATTCTTGCTGGCATGAAGCTTACTGGTTGACTTTGGGCTAGTCAAACATGTTGAATCAAATTTGTTCCACAACAAATTGGGGTTTAGAATGGATGGCCCTTGTGGTCTCTTCCAACTCTATGATTGTATGATTCTATGATAGTACCCCTCCCACCTGTACAACAGTCTTATTTACAATTTGTCATTCTTAATTTTAATATATCTCCATCCCCCAGATCAAAATTTATCTATTCCATGGAAGCCAATGCATTTCATGTAGTTTTGTTATGAGCAGAGAGTATAAATGAGTCCAGATGTGATTCATGAACTGCAATAACAGGAGAATAATATCAGACAATGAAATTAAACCTCTTTAGCCCATGTCATTTCAACTACTTGGCCTTGCACCCTAGCTTATAGAGGGCAGTCCTGTCTTTGAAGGTGTCCTTGATTTGGAGGATGCCCAGTCCATCTTTTTATGAATGATTTAAAAAAAAAATATGGAGAGCAGGAGCCTTGGAGATATCCATCTACCATTAGAAAAATGAGGCACTCAAGTCCACTGGACACAGTCTACTCCAGCATGGAAAGGTGTTTAGTATTTCTATTTAAATTATAGCAATAATAAGAGAAATGTTCATCCAGACATAGAAACAGCCATTGCATGCAGACATAAGAGCATATGCATATCTTATGCAGCTCTGTTGTCCTTTTCTGGAGATGCATTTCATTTTTTACATGGTCATCCTATTGGCAATATAGTCCCTAGATATTGTACTATAATTTTCTCTTTACTTCTTCACTCTCTTTCCAATTCCGTTTTAAGAAGAGCCTTGGAAGTTAATAAATAATTAGCAAACTTATTGAAAAGGGAATAACCTCAGGTTCAACTTTCTTAAAAAATAGTTAAATAAAACATAAGGTGGTTTGGCACTTTCAGATTTCAAAAGCTACTTCCAAGAGATGAAACTCAGTGTGCTTAGATATTAAAGTCTCAGTCCTACAGAAATTGCCAGTGGGATAATACAGAAGGAGAGATGGTAGGAAATTTAGAATTACTCATAGATTTAGGATGAAAAATTGTTAGAACACTACTAAAAATGTAGAATGACATTCTAAATATATTTTCCCCTTTCAGTGGATGTGGGATGTTACAATTGTCTCTGGCCAGCAGTCACCACTTTCATTCTATTAAGAGTTTTGTGACAATAGCAAGTGCAGTTCTGAAACTCTTGTGCATAGAGCTATGCAATGAGAAGCTTCTTGGGATTCACGCTTCATCACATATAATAATAATAATAATAATAATAATAATAATAATAATAATAATAATTTGTTTTATTTATATACCGCTATTCCAAAGATCATAGCGGTGAACAGCAAATAAGCTAATTAGCAAGTAAGCTAATTTGCCCCCAACAGTCTGGGTACTCATTTTAGCGACCTCGGAAGGATGCAAGCCTGAGTCGAGCTTGGGCCCTTTTGCTGGTCTTGAACGCGCACAAGGAAAGCCACACAAAAAAATTAAGACCCATTGAAAGACATGCTCCAATGTCAATTTAGTTAATTTAGTTCACCTAGAGCTTTGCTGGAGACACACTATGCAGCCTTTTCAAAGCTAGTTTAAGGAAGACTGTACAGCTATGGTTAGCAACATGCTTCCAAAAGTGATACTGTGAGAAAGGGTGGGGATAGTATCCCTGTTTCCACCTCTACAAATCCAGCTTCTTGGGCCAATTTCCACTGGCATCACTTGTCTACAGCTTCATCTGATATGCACCTGGCAACTGGAGGAGTAACCTGCATCCTTTAAGGACCTAGTAGGCTTAGAGATTACTATACATTCTATACATTCTTCTCTTGCTGAAAAGATGTTTATTTCCCAGGAAGAAGACCAAGAGCATTTGTGGTGGTGCTAGTAAGAGTGGGAAAAGTAGATGGAATAGTGGTTCTGAAACTTCATTCTGCTATATATTTTGGATTTTATCTCCCAGATTTCCACACTGTCACATTTTGAGAACCAATGGAATAGAATATAATCCTATCACATATACCTTATTGTCCCAATCAATCCGATATGTAAGATTCTCCCTCTGCAGGAAATTTCTAGGTCTCTCTTTGCTGAGCAAATTGTTTCATATATCAAGCTCATAAGAAATTGTTTCATATATCAAGCTCATATTTGCCATGTGTAGCAGCTCAACAGTACCTCAGTGAACTTGGTTTTTTCTCATGCCTACCTACAATGGTCGGGAGAAACATCATGTCAGTCTGTATTAGTTTTAGTGTTTAGCTCTGTTAATCAGAAATTGTGCAGGCCTGCCATGAAGTTTTGCAACTTGTATAAACTGTATGGACAAATATTAAGGTGGGATAAAATAATAAAATGATGAATCAAAGCTTTAATATTTTATTTAATATTGATATATTATATATTAATATATTTTTCATAAGACTAAATTTTCATATTAACAGTTTTTATCTATAATGTACAATATAGTGTAATTGTATTTTGAGATCTACAATGGCAGATTTCTACTGTTTGGTATTACTTGAAAACAGAAGCAAAATATGTAGCATTTTGTATAGAACAATTTACTCTTTAGTGAAAGTCACCTGGCCCTTAACAAATAATATTCTCCTAAGAAACAAAGGCAATGCTATACACATTAAAAACTTCTGTTTCATAACAAAATGCATAGTATTTAGTAGCAGGCTTCATAACACCAAGATTGGCTCTGTAGGAACCTCCATACGTTTTATTGCTTTTTCCCAAAATAAGCCTCTTTAAATGGTATTTCGCTTTTAAATAAATTGCTCCTCTGTATCTGACCACAAATAAACAGGGTAGAATGCTTAACAACCAACAGTTTTCATTAAAAACCATTGAAAACCCATTAAGAGGATTTCTGTTTAATTTGCAGTTTGGTAAAGGAAAGCTTCTGATGGAAAGAAAAAATATTATCAATCAAAGACACCCATCCAGTGACAGGACAATGAAGATTAGTTTTGAGTAAAATGTAAATTTGGAGTCATTAACATAACAATCAAATTGCATGCCACTGACAGCCTAATGGCAGCATGTACACCATAAACAATAAAGGGGGACAGAATGCCACTCCAGGAAGCCCCCAATTTGTGTCCTCAAGATGAACACAAAACTCCTATAGCATTTTGTGGGCAGGATGGGTGCAGAATGGATTGAGTACCATGCAAACCAAAAGAATAACAACAAACATTCAAAACCTCTGCACAGTTATTGAAACAGACTACACAAGATTGCCATAAGTAAGACTCATTGGATTAAAAAAAAAACCTTCAGCGAACATATAGCATAACTGAAGGAGTTCAAAATACAAAATCCCCAGAATGTAACACCCCAGAAAGCCTCATATTGAGTTAGAACAAGATCATTTCATTTTATGGCCTAGCTGAAAGGTTTGCTTGTTCCAGAAGGTTCTCCCACCCTCTGGAAACAAATTCCCCTCCCCTCAAAACAAGTATAATATTTAGGTTTTTTAGGAGAAAAGTTGAGGAATAAGTGATGGGGAAGGATTGCTAGTGGCAGGAGAGAGGTTTCCATTTGCTCCTGAGCTAGAAATGGTGCTTCTATACATTCTTATAAATATACTTTGTGTGTGTGTGTGTGTGTGCATTGTTTGCCTTCAAGTTAATTCTGACTTTTGGTGACAAATTCAACCTAGATAGTGAGGAAATAGAAATAGTAAAAGAGTTCTCATATCTGGGATCAAACAGTGATCAGAACAAGGACTGCAGTCAAGAAATCATAAGAAGACACAAACTGCATTCCCACTATGATTTATAGCGAATTGCTGATCAGGTTATATGACCTTCATTTCCATTTGAAACTGGTTCCAATCCTACTGTGATCGGTTTCAATCTCAATGAAACGAGGCAAACACAAAACCCCCACTCTTTCCTGACACTGGAGGTGATATGATAGCCCTGTTTAAATGTTTGAAGGGATGTCATATTGAGAAGGGAACAAGCTTGTTTTCTGTTTCTCCAGAGAACAGGACCCGGAACAATGGATGGTATGTATAAGGGTATAAATTACCCAATAGAATTATTACAAAATGAGGGTATCTAATTGTTAGTTCATCCATTAGAACAGGGATAGGCAACCTGCGGCCCACGGGCCGGATGTGGCCCGGCGAGGCCTTGGGACCGGCCCCAGCCCGGTCCTGCCGCCGATTGCCGCCGGGGCCTTTGGGGGGCAATTGTCTATAGAAGCCTCAGAAACATGCATTTATATTAACATTTTTTAAAAAATCAGCAAATTTTTTCACATGTCCTCCATTTTTTTAAAAAAGTGTCTTCCATTTGAAAATTTTGTCCTACATTTGTCCTGGTTTATTTATATATTTAATTTTTAAATTTTATTTATTTATTTATTTATTGGCTTCGGCCCCCCAGTTGTCTGAGGGACAGCAACCCGGCCCCCGGCTCAAAAATGTTGCCTACCCCTGCATTAGAACTTCTAAACTTGTCCACAAGTTGGTATTAAAGAAGGGAGATGAAATAGGTGGAATATATGCATTTATCAATATACTTTCTAAATCCTTGTATGTGAATTTCATGACTAAAAAATGAGAATATTTATCCCCATTAAATAAAATCTCAGCTTGCCAGTGCAATTCTTGTTTGATAAGAGTGCAAAGGCTGCCAGAAGCTCTCCTTTTGTTTTTTAATTTTTGGGTGGGGATGTCCCAACATTGAAAGCCAGGAAGTTTTAATGGTTCATCCTCAACTGTTAACCAAGTTTCCTGAATAGCAACAACATCAAATTTAGAGAGAAAACCCACTGAATCGGGGTTTACAGCTTCTTTCCAGCTGGCAACATTCCATGTAACTATTTGGATACTATCCCTGTTAACAGACTGTTCTAAATCAGAAGAGGGGAAAGGATGTACTGACACATTCAGTCAATTAGAACCTGTATCTACAACCATATTGTCTACAACAATATTGTCAATGCAACCTAAATAAACACAATTGTTGCCTAGGTGATCATCTTTTAACGATATGGTGGTATGACGTTGATGTTGATGTAGTTGATCTTCTCTCTCGGTCCCAGTCAAGCTGGGAATCCCTGGTGTCTTAACCTGTGACCGGGCCCAGTGTATTACTGCCCTCTCTTCTATTGCTGAGGGCTGCTTAGCAGAGGTGGGTCCTCTTCAGAGGCGTTATATCTAAGCTAACCCCCTTCTCAAACAGCAGCTTTGGAGCACATTCATCAGACACATGGTCAATTGGAGACTCCATCATAGTTTCAGGAGCCATTAGTGGACCAAAAGGATTGCATTCACTAGTCTTTGGTTGCTCAAGATTAGGCAGTTCTTTCATCTGTGTGGGCAAACCACTACAACCCGAATTTGGAGAAAACAAATCTGTTAAAGGCTCTGTGGATACCACTGTGTTCCTTAAAGACTGTTTAAATTTTTCCAACTTGAGCAAAATAATATCTAGCTCTTCTCTTGGGAGTAGACCAAACACATCAACAAAACTCTCCTGAATCTGATGCAGACTGGGTTGACTCTCACCTTCAGAATCCTTCTGTGTCAAAACAAGGGGGATTACCACTTTTGCAACTCTTGGGCCAGCAAATAAAGGCTTAATTCTTTTTTCACGAAAGACTCTGATAGGAAAGATTTGGTATCGGGTTAAATAAGCCTTCATCCTGAGTAGCATCAGAGGAATGGTAGAATGCTTAAAGGACATGAGGATTCATGTTTGATTTAATGACCCAGGGAGCCATTCAACAGTGTCTAAATCTATCTGGCCTAGTTGGCAGTGAAGAAGTTTTCCAGGGAGGATTTGATTACTTTCTTGGAAATCCATTGACTATCATTAACTCTGTTCTTATGGATACTCAATGCAATCCTTTCCAATTGGAGTATACAGTTATGTTTCACAGAAAAAGGTTTATTACTTTTTATGGCATCCATGGGGTATACATGATCCTCTTGTGATGCTGTTCCAGGCAATAATTGATTTGTTTCTTGAGGTAGCCTCCTCGGGTCTGAGTTTTTATCATTTCCTTTAGTCCTATCTTCTAAACCAACCAATTGGTTGTGGTTGTGCAACTTAGTCCCATCAGTTTCACAATTGCCTGTACAAGAGGGACTAGTAAGTGATCTTGCAGATATCTTTTGCTCCAACGTCTCTATTTCTCCACTTAACATGTTCAATTTGTGTTTTAGCTCAGCTAACTGTTCAGATATCAGGATAACGGTTTGTGTAGTAATCAGGCAGTATTCTGTCAAAGTTGTGTTGGGTTCTCCCCAGCTTGTTGCTCCCCATTCTGAATCTCAACATTTCTGGGAAATGTCCAATTATTTCTGGACTTTATTTCATAATCCCTATGACTAGTATCAATGCAAATTGCATGAGCTGACAAACTATGATGGGAACCCAATTCTTCATCTTGGTTTTCGATCAACTTGACACTAGGGGGTGGGGAAGGCTCCAGAGGCTGCTCCTCACCTAACTCTGACTGTAAGCCAGTTCCCAGGGATTCAGATCTATTAGCAATATGAAAGGGGTTTGATTTTCTTACATTCCCATTTCCTACAAAACGTTAGTCGATTCTCGGCTGTTTAGAATGTTTCATTGGGGGTAGCAAGTTTGGACTCCCACCCAACTGTTTCCTTCGTTTTCTCTTTCCCATGACTTATTTCAGACAGTTTTCTCAAAATTCAGGAACTTAAGTTAAATATTTGTCTTTGAGAAAAAATTGTCTAAATTGTTTGCTATCTTTTACTATATAATGACTGATGGGGTAGAACTGAACATTGGAAATTCAGAATTGAGACTTCTACCAAGCTGGTGTTGGTGTTAGTGTCAGCATCCCCTTCAAGGCCATGCATTGCTGCTCTCCAGCAGAAACAACCAGGGAGACACTAGTCTTTTAAACCCTCTGCAGGACTCCTCCTCCACAGCTGGTGGGTGGGCCGACATTTAAAAAAAGAGGAATAGGTGCAAATATTTTAAACACATTACTATACTAGCAATTAGCTTGGCCCCTATCAGATAATACCCAAATTAAAAGGAAGAAAACAAATCCTTAAAATTCTTATCAAGGCTTATTAAAATTGGTTAAAAACCCAACTGCATTGCAATTGCAAAAATATATGGGGATTACAGTATATCTTATTTTTGGTTTGCAGTAACTTCCAGAAGGCATTAAAATGGAAAGGAATCACAAAATCTTCCAGAGGTTATTGGACTGCACCTTCTAGCAGCCATAGCCAACACAGCCAATGTTAAGTGATGCTGGGAGTTACAGTTCAGCAACATCTGGAGAGCTGATCACCACAGCATTAATACTCTTGCATACTACACATAAACTAAAATCATGAAACCTTTAATGCCCTTAAGACTGAATGGCTGGCATTCTGTGGGTGACATAGGCAGGCTTCACTCAGGGTTATGTTCATGCATGTCTTATATTGGGTATGGTGCCTAGGGAGCTTTCTTGGGGGTCTAAAACATCCCTCCTCACAGACTGTTGGCAATTCCTGAGTGGGGCATTTCTGCAGATGTCCACTGCCTGGTGGGAAGGGCTTTGATTTAGGGAAACCAAGAAGTAGCTATCCCAGCTACCTCATATTTCTTGACCACAAAGCCACATGGGCAGCTTTCTTGATTGCCTCAGCTGCTTTTCCCTGCTTTCCCACAGCCAGTATATGGCAACAGTAATGCCCCATTCAGACTTTACCACTGCTGGGTGGGGAGAGATGAGCAGAGCAGTGCATGTGAAGCATTACACACAAGTGTGGTGCAGCACCTAGCTGATAGGTATGTATAGGATTACACAAAATTGAAAAATAAAATATTTGTCTGAGGTCCTGGATTAGAAGGCATATAATAAAGTTCAGCATAGGCACATGACACATTTCTCCCCTCAGTCTCAACCCACTTTTTAAGATAATGTTTCTGTAGCTGGATGCATAGCAGTGGTGGCACAATGTACTAGATTGCATTCAGTTCCAATGAAATTTCTGTATTCTAGTCAGTGATTCTAATCTGAATTGTATTCTTGGTTCATTGAAGGGTCTTGAAACCATGCCCTATGAGGAACAGTTTAGGGAGCTGGGGATTTTTAGTCTGGAGAAGAGAAGGTTAAGAGGTGATATGATATCCCTGGTGAAATACTTGAAGGGTTGTGATATTGAGGAGGGAGCAAGCTTGTTTTCTGCCACTACAGAGAACAGGACCCGGACCAATGGATGCAAACTGCAGGAAAACAGATACCAGCTCAACATTAAGAGGAACTTCGCGACAGTAAGGGCTGTTCAACAGTGGGACACACATCCTCAGAGTGTAGTAGAGTCTCCTTCCTTGGAGGTCTTTAAACAGAGGTTGGATGGCCATCTGTCAGGTATGCTTTGATTGAGAGTTCCTGTATGGCAGGGGGTTGGACTGGATGGCCCTTGTGGTCTCTTCCAACTCTATGATTCTATGATTGTCTGTCTCTAAATGGGTGTTCAAAAGCCAGGGCCAATTGTCAATTTGGACACACAAATGTTACTTTTAAACATCTTGAAAAACATTATTTCAAAGAGAAGCTGAAAGGACCTCTCATGCATCTAACCAATTTCTCCTACCAGCAACCCCCCCCCCCCCCGTGCACAAAAGCAGGTATGGGGGGAGAAAGTATTTTGAAGTGAATAATGTGGCATTTACTTCTTGTCACCTTCCTATGCTGTTTTGCATTCTTCATCAGATCTGACTCTAGAGATATAAAATTTCTGGAAATTTTGAAACCATGAGGGGAAAAACCCAGTTTTTTTTTTAGTTTTTTTTAATGGGAATTTTTGGAAAAATTGAAAAATGCAACATTAGCACTTTTTACAGATTGAAAGTCACTCTGTTACTTTAGGAACATAAAATATGTCTATAGACAATTTGATTTGGCATAAAATTATCATAATTGGTATATTAAAATACAGTATATTCAAACAATTATTACAGAGTTCACTTTTTAATTTTTTTATTTGTAACAAAATCCCTTCATTGGTTGCCAATTAGCTTCTGGGCACAGTACAATGTGTTGGTTATTACCTTTAAAGCCCTACATGGCGTGGGGCCGGATTACTTGAGGGAATGCCTCTTCCTACACAATCCACCCTGCACTCTCATAACATCTGGGAAGAATTTATTAGAATACTCAAAGACCAGATTAACAACAACTTCCCACAGAGGGTATACAGCCATAGCCCCTAAATTATGGAACAACTTGCCGTAAGAGATCTGTCTTATTACCACCTTAGATGCCTTTAAGAAGGCACTAAAGACAGATCTCTTCAGGTGGGCCTACCCACCCGATCTTCTATGAAGAACCAAAGGAAAATCCTACTTTTGCCTGTAATACTGCATGTTAGATGATGTTTTTATCGTCCTGAATTGTATTTTTAAGTGATTAAATTTTATTGTAATCTAGATGCTGTTGTGGTTTTATGCTTGCAATGCTGCTTCGATCCATTGGGAGAGGCGGGAAATAGAAATAAAATTTATTATTATTATTATTATTATTATTAGAAGCAATAATCTCCTGAATTTTGGTTTAGCTAGTTTATGCAGAACAGGCAAAAAAACAAAACAAAACAAAACCATCTAAAGAAAAGCCAAAGATGAAATCATTAACATTAGTAATAAAAACAATTATTTATATTTCCTCTGCACAGTATCAAATAGACATAAAGCACCCATTCCCATAAAAATAATTGAGGGGGGAAATATGTGGAAAGGAGGAGGAACTAAGAGTTAATGAATAGGCATGAAATATAATCAGACTCTTTTTCTGAGCTATAGGCCCAGTACAGACCGCCCAAAGAGGGTGGTCTGCCGATGCCTTGTTTTGCTGCACGAGGAAGCTGCAGCAGACACACCGCACGGCTTCCTCATGCAGCAAAAAGAACCCACAAAAAGCAAAAAAAATTGTGATGCCATAATGATGTTGCACTGCGCCAATGGTGCACTCGCAACGTCATTATGGTGCCATGATGTGCGGACGCTAAGCGTCTGTTGCATCAAAATGGTGGCACCCATCTGTATAGGGCGCCGCCATTTTGATGCCCTCATCACATGTGAGGGGTGTCTGGAAGCATCACCCCTCACACGTGACAAGGGCGCCCTATCGCACCCATCTGTCCTGTGCCTTTGTTATCAGAATCAGTTTCATTCTCTAATTCTGCTTCATTAGGTTTGTCATCGTCACAGTTATCATGGATTTCTGAAAACAGAAGGTTTGCCCATGTCACATGTCAGTTTATTTCTTTATTTAGTGTGAGTATTTCCAAACATAGCAGGAGATGCAGGAATCTGAAGAAGGTGAGAAGCAAAAGAAGTCAGAGGCTTTGATGTGCAAAGACCTTTCCACCATGTTGCAGGAGGGCTATGTTGAGCAGAATCCCAGATTGCATTCCTGTACCAAATCCCTAAAGATGCTTTA
This sequence comes from Sceloporus undulatus, assembly GCF_019175285.1. NCBI lineage: Eukaryota > Metazoa > Chordata > Lepidosauria > Squamata > Phrynosomatidae > Sceloporus > Sceloporus undulatus. The sequence goes on along the minus strand of NC_056522.1, from coordinate 175,091,163 downwards.
TAGTCTGCAACGTTTACAAGTACCTTCCCAACATCAAGTCCTAAGTATGATGGTTGTTTTGTTACCCAATCAAATGCTGTAGCCGTGAAATCATCACTTATATTACCACCTTTGAATCTTGGATCTAACAGATCTGCAGCAGCTTAAATTGGATTACAACAAAATTCTTCTCTTTTTTAAAATATAATCTTTCACTTTATTTTTTTTCTACAGTTATAACTAGAGATACACTGAGATTCTCAAAAACAGCTATTTTTTATCTTGGCTATTTGATAAGGAATTTCTGATACAAGTGCACTATCTGATTCAGATGCAGTGACTGCTGCAGAAGTTGGCTTTAGAATCTTCAGGGAATTCTGTAGCTCAACCCAGAAGACATCCTCATCATGAGCAGTGTTTCTTACGCTCCTGTGTACTTTAAGATCTTCAACTATTCTTAAAGAGCTTCTTTATTTTTGGGTAAACTTTCAAAGGAAATCACAACTCTCCCTCACTGAGTTTTACTACAGATCTTCAGTGTCACAATTTTATTTGCATTTTCCTACTTTCTTCTTGAAATCTGCAGCTACAACATGAGTAGCTTGTACATGTTTTCTAATTTATTTTGCTTGTCTATAGATCATTTGAAGGGTGCTGGTTTCATAATATCATTAAAAAGCAAGTTTAGCCCATGAAATGCACATCCCATTGCATTAATATGCAGAGAACAGAATAGGGGAATTTCAGCACAGAATAAGTAAAGAGAAAGTACAGGAATATCTTGTTAATCTAAATAAATTTAAGTCTCCAGGACCAGATGAACTACATCCAAGGGTATTAAAAGAACTGGCAAATGTAATATCGGAGCCATTGGCAATAATCTTTGAAAATTCCTGGAGAACAGGAGAAGTCCCAGAAGACTGGAGGAGGGCAAACGTTGTCCCTATCTTCAAAAAGGGGAAGAAAGAGGATCCAAACAATTATCGGCCAGTTAGTCTGACATCTATACCAGGAAAGATTCTAGAGCAGATCATTAAACAGAGAGTCTGTGAAATCTAGAAAGCAATGCCATAATCACAAAAAGTCAACATGGGTTTCAGAGAAAGAAGTCATGCCAGACAAATCTGATCTCTTTCTTTGATAAAATTACCAGCTTGGTAGATGAAGGGAATGCTGTGGATATAGTATATCTTGATTTCAGTAAGGCCTTTGACAAGGTTCCCCATGATATTCTTGAAAACAAGCTTGTAAAATGTGGGCTAGACAAGATAACTGTTACATGGATTTGTAATCGGTTGACTGGCCGAAGCCAAAGGGTGCTCAACAATGGTTCCTTTTCATCCTGGAGAGAAGTGACCAGTGGGGTCCCACAGGGCTCTGTCCTGGGCCCAGTGCTATTCAACATCTTTTTCAATGACTTGGATGACAGAATTGGTGGCATACTCATCACATTTGCAGATGATACCAAATTAGGTGTAATAGCTAATACCCTAAAGGACAGGATCAAAATGCAAAACAACCTGAATAGACTAGAAAGCTGGGCCAAAGCTAATAGAATGAAATTCAACATAGAGAAATGTAAGGTACTGCACTTAGGGCAGAGAAATGAAATGCACAGATATAGGATGGGGGAGACCTGGCTGAATGAAACTACATGTGAAAGGGATCTAGGAGTCCAAGTAGACCACAAGCTGAACATGAGTGAACAGTGTGATGCAGCAGCTAAAAAGGCTAGTGCAATTTTAGGCTACTTCGATAAAGTCTCTAGATCAAGAGAAGTAATAGTGCCACTATATTCTGCTTTGGTCAGGCCCCACCTGGAATATTGTGTCCAGTTCTGGGCACCACAATTCAAAAAGGACATTGAGAAACTGGAGCGTGTCCAAAGGAGGGTGACTTAAATGGTGAAGGGTCTGGAAACCATGTCCTATGAGGAACGACTTAAGGAGCTGGGGATGTTTAGCCTGGGGAAGAGAAGGTTAAGAGGTGACATGATAGCCCTGTTTAAATATTTGAAGGGATGTGATATTGAGGAGGGAGCAAGCTTGTTTTCTGCTGCTCCAGAGAACAGGACCTGGAGCAATGGATGCAACCTACAGGAAAAGAGATTCCACCTCAACATTAGGAGGAACCTCATGACAGTAAGGGCTGTTTGACAGTGGAACAAACTCCCTCAGAGTGTAGTGGAGTCTCCTTCCTTGGAGGTCTTTAAGCAGAGGCTAGATGGTCATCTGTTGGAGATGCTTTGATTGAGAGTTCCTGCATAGTAGGTGTTGGACTGGATGGCCCTTGTGGTCTCTTCCAACTCTACGATTCTATGATTCTATGTAGATACCTATCCATTCTGATCTCCCATTCTGCTTTCACATTGCTGGCATTGTCAGTCATCAAAGCGAATACTTTACCACTCACAATTTTCTGTAGGCCTTCTCATATTTTACAACTGATATACTCTGCCATATGTCTGTTGTCTCTTGTTACATGGCTTCTTTAAAAAAAAAACCTGGCTGGGGTGTTATCACAAAATTTATAATTCCTTCTCCTCTCTCACATTTGTCCATCCATCCGTAAGTAGTGCAAGACACAGTGCTTTGTTGATTTTTCCTTGCACAGATTCCATTACAGGTTCATATTCTGACTCCAAAAGAGAGTTGCTCAAAGAATGTTGGCTGGGCAAATGGTATGATGGTCTTATAATTTCAAAGTTTCCTGTCAGTATGTATTTTCAGTTATTGAAAATTATATTCCAGAATAATATATTGCTTTTGCAAGAGCTTGATCAATTTTTTCCTGATCTTCAGGTGTCATCTTGACTACAAATGAAGTTATTGAATTTTTTTGGATGTAGTTGTTTTCAATATTTTTTTTAGCTGAAGATGCTACTAATGGGACAACACTTTGTGATGCTGCTGATGTTACAGATGAAGCAGGAGGAAGACTTCTTGAACAAGAACATTGAGAAAAGCTATGTGCACTTTCATCTTCATGGTCCTCTTCATTAAGATCCATGAAGGATTTTTTAATATCTACAGGACACTTGTTATGTACAAGAATCTGTTTTATCCTGGTAGTATTTTGAAATGCATATTTCATCTGATAGTATTTGGAAATCACATATTTGTTCTGAGAAGAACTTACGTGAAAATGCTTCCATATACTATATGTTGGCCACACCATTTTCCTGAGGGGAATAGGAAAGAAAAATAATTTAGTGGCTAATTTGCAAGAAAACGCTAAGCTATGGCCTCAGAGGAAGAGAAGGGCAGGCCCAACTCCACCAGGCCCAGCCCAGAAACAGAAGAAGGGTCCTCCCTCCAGTCCATCTGCCATGGCCCAGGCTTTAGAGAAGAGCAGGCCTAGCTCCATCAGGACTAGCCCAGAGAAAGAAGACTTGATCCCCTTCCCCCACTTTCCTTTCTGCTTCTTCTTTTATGTTATATATTTTAGATTGTAAGCCTAAGGGCATGGAACTGTCTAAGTAACCATTTGTAAACTGTTCTGAGAGCCTTTGTGGCTGAAGAGTGGGGTATAAATACTCCAAATAAATAAATAAATAAATAAATAAATAAGGTTCGACTTTCTGAAATCAGTTTCTAAGCAGTTTACAACATGTAAGTTAATTGCCACTAACAAGCTGGGTACTCATTTTAGTAATCTATGGAAGGATGCAAGGCAGAGTCAACCCTGGAGCCCTGGGATCAAACTCACAACTTTGTGGCTGCAGTACTGGCATTTAACCACTGCACCATCAGGGCTCTATTCATTTACCAGACATATTTACCAGACATTCCTCTTGGCAGGCTCTTTGCAGACAATCTTGGACATGTCACAGAACTCTAGAGAAAAATACATGTAACAGATCTGTGCTGTAACTCAGAGAGATCTTTAAAACACAAAATAAAACAAATAAAAAAATTCAGGCTGTGCTTGTGGTTAGCGATGGATGAATCTGCCAGTTTTGCTTTCCCTCAAATGTGAATTCATTAAATCTCAAGTTCTTTCCATCCCTCTTAGGAAGAAATGTGTGTATTTTGGCAAGCTGCTATCCTTTAAGAGTTTTTTAAAGCTAAGTACTCAGAGCAAACATGTCAGTTTCATATTTCTTACACCACATGTTTATCCCCCCCACCCAAATTTCATATACACAACTGTCACATCACATTTATGGCAAAATTTGAGAGTTTTGGAAAATTCTTATAAAAAATGAACTGAATGTAATCCTTACCCATCAAAGAATGTCTTAGGTAAATATCCCTTCCAAAGATCATCATTAGGAAAAACTGCACACAAATGATCTTATTGGATCTCTGAGGTCTAATCTGCAGTGCAGGAATAATGCAGTTTGACACCACTTTAACTGCCATGGCTCAATGCTATGAAATTTTGAGATTTACAGTTTTGTGATGTTATCACACCCTGCATACCCTGCATTATTTTGGGATGCAAATATTTTGTTATATTTTATTATAATAGCAGTTACAAAGAGGGAGTAAGCATGAACCTGGAAAGGTCAGATGGCCTTTAAGTTGGTCACAGACCTGAGAGCATGTGGCAAGGACCCCTGTAACTTTATGACTGTGATTATTGCTGCTTACCAACCCCTGTAGTGTGTATTCCCTCTTGAAGATCACTGATAAAGGTTTGTCAAGCCTAAAGCATTAAACCAGAATTTTGCTAGCTCCATTGTAGTTTCTCACACCTGATCCTGTCCCAAAATCCATGGGGTTGTCTTGATCTTGTGATTGCTTGATTGAATCAATGTCACTGACATCAACCAAAAATATTCCTTTTGTAACTCTGAAGTGAAAATCATCAACCAGGATCCCATTGTTTTTGGAATTCCTGGGAAACTGCCTCAAGACTATTTAAAAAGCCTTCTTGGCATTCACATGTGGGTTCAGTCTGAAATCAGGTAGGAATACTCTCAACACAGGCTGACCACCCCACCCACATATGTTTCAGGAAGCCTTCTGGAGCCACTGTCACTGCCATCGTCCCCTGATTCAAGCTGTGCATCTGAACTGGTAAGGTATTGTTTTTCCTCAATCTTGTTACAAGCTACTACCTTTAATTTCATTAGTGTGTGTGTGTGTGTGTGTGTGTGTGTGTGTGTTTGGATGATGTTGTGTGAATGGTGATTTTCCCCTTTGCTGTCAATCAATAAAACTAAGTTGTACTTTGCACTCTGAGAATTCTATTCTTGGACCTGTTAAACACAGCCTTGGTGACCTAGCAATTTGGGTAATAGTGAGATATTTAGCCTTCTCTGTCAAAGAGCTCTGGTGCCGCAACAAACAACAAATCCCAGGATTCCATAATATTGAGCCATTGCAGTCAGAATGGTGTCAAACTGCAGTGCAGATTAAACCTGAGCAACCAGTGATTTGAAGTGATTGTGAGTTTTGAAGTGTTTTGATTTTCATTATCAGTAGTTTCTCAGTATTTTTTACTGAGTTGAGGTTGAGGAGGAAATGACTAGTTGACTGGAGGAGGAACCAGGATAAGAAGATAATGTAACTTGAACAAACTAAGAGCAAGCACTATTAATTAGCAGCCTTCAGTCTCAGAGGCTTGTGGTATTTCTGAATCTATTTCTGTGTCTGGAATGTTAGCCAAGAAGGCTTTTCAGCAGCACCATCTAGTGTGAAGTCTGTGGCACTGAATTTAAATCTAACAATCATAATTCATAATTTCATAAATTTGAGACAGGTCTGTACTTCAGTGCTACATTGTATCTCTTGATTTTAAGGACTATTCTAATGCTGAAATACTTAAAAAAAATAAACCTCCAAATGGGATAAGTATATTGATTGCTAGGTGTGGGTAGTTAGGTGTACTACAAAAGGGGTTCTTTATGTCTATACTGGTTTATTGTAATCTTTTCAGTACTACCCAGGAGGTTTTCAACCTCTTAGTAGCTTGGGGTCCACATATGAAGCTTGTACTCCCTTTCTTTTATACCCCAATGTGATTTCAAAGGGCAAATTCTCCATTTATTTATTTATTGGATTTGTTTATCATCACTCACTCCACCAGAGTCTTTGAGGTGATGTATAATGGTTAAAATATTTAAGCATTAAATACATGATAAATTAAAACTCAGGGAAGGCCACTGAAGCAGAGAGTGCCTTCCACTCTCATATATTTGCTGCTGTAACAAACTTTACTGCTGATGTTCAGCTCCAGTGTGTCATAGGAACCCCCTGTCTCCCACTGGAGGTCCTGAAACCCTCTAAGGAAGGAATGGCACCAGCATCCAGCCAGTACTGACTTCAGATGTATCCTGATGTTCATCATCTTTCTTAAGTGAATTTGATGAGAAAGGAAAGTCAGTATCACTGGTACACTCAACAAGTAGTTTCACACAGATTTATACAAGCCTGGAAACAATATAAAAGTGAACCCCGAGGAACTCCCAGGTATATTTCAAAGCCATAGCCATGTTAGTCTGTAGAATCAGTATGTAGAGAGAGCTGGTAGCACCTTTGAGACTAAATAAAAGAAAGAAGTTGGCAGCATGAGCTTTTGTAGGCTACAGTCTACTTCCTCAGATGCTTCTGAGACTGTACTCTATGAAAGCTCATGCTGCCAATTTCTTTTTTTCTCAAAGGTGCTACAAGATCTCTCTACATACTCCCAGGTATATGCCACTGAGAACAGCCCCCAAGCATTCATTTCCTAGCATCAGCTCCAGAAATTGTTCACCAGAATGAAGAAAATCCTCTGCAACATGGTGGTCCCAGTTCTGAAAGGTGGGCCAGAAAGATATCATGGCTGGTGGGATAAAGGTAGTGCCAGCCCAAAGTATGGCAGTTTTAATATTTCCCCAGTTTTGGAGTGGACGTGGTCAAAGACATCAATTTTGCAGGATGAGGTGCTGGAAAAAAGACATTCCTTTCAGGGAGAGGTGAAAAGTCATCATTTTAAGGGACTGGAGATGGACTTGATATTACAAAGGGCTAGTGAAGGTGCCTTCAAACATGAGTGGCTCATGGATTCAATGGGGTGGCACTTCATTCTAAATTTGGGGCACCCCCTTACCAATCATGTGTATTTCATATTATTGAAAGAACCATGTGCCTTTCAAGTTCTTTTCATTTAGCCAGAGTCCAACTGGCATTTCAAGGAGCTGCAGTCAGGAGGCCAGCACCATGGCAAAGTCCTCCTTTGGATCAGCTCAATAGGGATGATGACATGCCATGAAGTATTGTTGGGAAGAAACAATGGCTGCATCCAGGAGTCACTCTTCTCAGAATTGTCCACTCCTCTGGTACAAAACTACAGACAAGAGTGTATAGATGTAGGGCCAGAAACACACTCAGATATTTCTGCAGCTCATGTGACAGTAATGAAGTTTATTCCTTTAATAAAATGTTTCCAAGAGGTTGAAGAACATTTCTGTTAGTTTAGATAGGGGTGGGCAGTACACAAATAGAATCTCCAGTGTGTTTTAGCAGCTCAGTACTATGTGATTTAGGGTTGCCATAAGTCAGAAACAACTTGAAGGCACATAACAACAAAAGCAACAACAAAAGCAACTATGTGCACACAGTTTCCCAGACCAGGCACTATATGGCAAAAGGTATTACAGTGGACCATGTCATATCCACTGGTGTTTGCTTATCACTGTACTGACACTACACTGTGAATCCATCTGGCAGAGATAGAAGGTTAAGAAAATAGTCATGAAATCTCCATGTTCAGAGGTAGCAGAACATGGGGAAGACAGAGGATCTTTCCAAATTACACTTCGCTGTCCTGTTGATGCCAGGGATTGAAACTGTACAGAAGCATTTGTTCTCTTTCTGAGATGCAGCTCTCTTGCGTGGCTTTCTTTGAAAACATACCTGTGATGGCCACCTGTTTTTGCTACAGACTTATGTAATGGATCTTCTTCTATTTGTTTTTTAATTTGAATATTGTTGATTTTTTTCTCAGTTGAAACAAGAAAGCAAAGTTCCTGACAATTCCAGTTCATTTTTGGAAGAAAAAAATCCACCTCATTAGCAGAGGAAGAATATTGGTGATATCCGTCCACATTTGTGCATGCTCTGCAGGTCAAACAATTTCTACATCAAACCAGTTTATTTTATTCATTTATTTTATTTTAAAAGAGGGAGCCTGAAGACTTAGTTACTGCTCATTCCCTAGTCACATCAGTTGGTAACATGGGATTTAAGGTGTCACAATGATGGAGAACAGTTCAATTTGTTTCAACATTTTAACAGTGCTCATGTACATATTAGCCAGTAATAAAATCTCAAAGTAGCACCTTCAGAAAGAATGTGCATTAATAGGGAACACGTAATGGGCAAGATAAAATTAAAGCAAGTAATAATTATTTCATATTTTAATTTTTTTAAAAAGAAAATAACTGGAACATAGTTTCTGTGCTAAATGAAAAGAGGGGCTTTTGGAAGAAAAAAAGAATAAAACTTTTCTGAGTTAATTGCTTGGGTCTAATTAGAGAATGTAACCTTTGGAGGAATGGTGGCTGTTGAAACTTGGTTTTATTTGCATATATTAATATGTACATGGCAATTACACCCCCAGAGAAAGTACAGCTTGTGCCCCAAAAGCCTAGTTTTAAATTTAGAACCAAAGAAGAAATCTAAAACAACTTAAATACATTCCACTGGCACCACAGAACCATGAGACATTTTATGAAATGTCTGCAGTGTTGAAATGGGACTCATCTGTCACACTGTCATCCGTTAGCTGATGTGCAATTCCCATGTAAGCTTCTCCTAGTCTGCAGAAATGTGCTACTGACAATGTAAATGTTGTATTTTTCAAATTCAATATAATAGATTCTTACTATTTATTAAATTCCATGTTATATATGTTATTGTATCTTTTGTGCTGTTTTTATAGGATATCTTGAGTTACTTTTATTAATTTAACCCACTGAGCCTTTCACATTCAAAAAATAGAGACAACAAAGATATTAGCCATAGGGGCACAGGGGCATGCACCAAGGCCTGATCATCTTCTGGGTCCCCCATCCACAGCAACGATGGATTGGCCATTGATCTCCCCAGATTCTGACTGCTCTCTATGTGTACATACTTCAGAAACAATGGAACCAGTTATGTCAATCAAACAGATTATATCATGCTTCACCTCTTTTTCATTCTCATTTTATTCAGGCCACCACAATACAAAATGTTTGGCTGCTGACCTAGTTATAGTTGGTATAGTAAGAATCATGGAATCACAAAATCTCATGGAATAGGACTCATGGGCCATCTACTCCAGTGGTTCTTAACCTTTTCTTGACCAAGGGATGAAGAAGGGGGGGAGCCAAGATAAAAGATCCAGTCAGAGCCTGAAGAAGTCAGCAGTACTGCTATGGCTTCTCCATCCCAGGCAGCATCTTCTAATCAGGAGGAAGATATGGAGGCACTTTATCCCTGTAGAATATCATAAATTAAAATTTTTGGTTGTAAAAACAACAACAAATGCTCCACTCCACTTTAAATGCTCTGTTCAGTTTCTGGCAAATTCTTCATAGGTCGTGGACTTGCTCAGGACTGCTATTCTCATTTTGATCTCAACCTTTCTGGACCATGCTTCTGCTTCTACTGAAACTATGTGTACAACCTGAAGCTAGCCTGGTTTTCCCCATGTCTCTTCCTGTGGATTGCAAGTGCATTTACCTGGACACTTGATTGCTTTCCTCTAAGACAAAGTGGCCCCAATGACAAAGAATCCCCATCCTGGACAAAGATTATTGCATGTGCCTTATCCCAACTTTTTTCTCATCTGATACATGCATGTTTAACTTCAAATATGGGTCTTATAGCATTCTCCCTGATGCAGCACATATGCAGCCCATGTGGAACCTGGGCTTATCCTGCAGCTTTTCAAGGATGGGAAAAACCCATCCTTGAAAAGCCACAGGATAAGCCTGGGTTGCATATGGGCTACATACAGGCTGCATATGAGAGAATGTGATAATACCCTTTGAAGTTAAACTTGTGTTTATTCCTTTCGGAAAAAGATGGGATAAGGTGTGTGCGATAATCTCCTTTTAAAGATTGAATATGAGTAGATGGTATAGGCAAGAAAGCATAAAATAGGGAAACATGTTTCTCTTCAGTAATTGTTATTCAAAAAGATAAGCATAGCAAATAGGTTCCATTTGTGGGCTCCTGTAAACCTTTCGGTATGTGATTGTAAGCCTGCATGTGAATGAGCAAAGGGATGCCTCCCAAAGTGCCCTTGAAGAAAACAGATGGGCTATAAGTTACTGCCATGCTGAAGTTAAACTGGTCATTAATGACCATCAAAAGGAGGAGCAAAATGAGACACAGACTAATTAAGATATTTGTTTTTCCATTTGTCCCAGCAACGTGCAAAGGTGGGTGGGGTGGGGGGGTCTATATACTTTTCCCCGCATATGGCGACTCCCCCATGCAGTGATGTTAGCTCTCCCACAACTTAGTTTCTTCATATAATATGAGGTAAATAAATAGTTCCCCCTAAAAAAACTGGCATCAACTATTTCTTTCTGCAAAATTCACCAGTTATAATAAATAGCTGCAATATAAGAACCAAACTGCACAAATACACACACCTTGACACCAGCCTCTTATTATTATCAGTATGGTTTAAATTCTCCTTAATAACTTGAGTGTTGTATTAAAATGGAAAGTATAGCAGTGTTTTAGCAATTGCTATACCTACAAGATTTCTTTATTACTTTGTCGACAGATATTTGCCTTGGGTGACTGACTGACAATATCTAAAAGATAATTTCAGGTCTTGAAGAATTAAACACAGGTCTATTTTTATGAGGCAGGATAGATTGGAAACCATTTTTTTTCATCTTGTTCCAATGAAATTGGAAATGGAAAGGAAGTGTGTCATATGAGGGACAAGTGTCATGAGGCCCATCTGAATAATGCTTCATGCCTTACTTTATAGCCTAATGTTCAACAATATCTATTTTTTCCTGGCAGTATTTTGCCCATCAAAAACAAGTTATTGACACTTATAACTTGAGCATAAATCATATCTGGCAGTAAAAGCAAAGGTGGTGCTTCTCTGAGAAAGTGGATGATATGGGTCTAATAACATATTTGTTTTCACCTCTAGGATATCACTTTAATACCATTCAGAAACAATGGCAGAAAATCATTCCAATTAAAGGTTCTTAAAATATGAGACATAAAGCACATCCAGGTGATCTCATTCTGTCATGTATGTCAGAATAGGCACCACAGAATGGAGCAGATATAGCTTCAAATTTAGCTGTCTTAGCATATGTGTACAAGGAAATTGGATTTGCTTCAGTGGAGTCAATTAAGAAGGGCTCCCAACAAGCTAGGGTTGAAGTGCATTGACAGGGCACTGGGAAATGGGAATACCTCCAGTATTGATTGACATAGGCCTGGGTATGAATGGAACCAAGCAATCTGGTTTCTGACACTCATTTTCCCCATAACTGGGAAATTACAGTAATATATAAAATGATAATGGCTAAAACAGAAAGACAAAGAGAAGAAAATTTGGTTGAAGAGCAAGATTTTTTTCAAATGTTCAGCTTTACCCCCATGAACAAAATGTACAACAGTAGCAAAAGTAAATGTAACTGAATTTGAAGAGGTAAGTGGGTGTAGCATTGCAGCTTAAATTAGTTTTTTTCCCCTGGGAATGTGTACCAAATAATAATGCATGCTTTAGTTTATAGACAAAAATATACAGTATAACTGGCTTCCACCGTTAACTCTATATTTAAAATTACTAATGGCACTTCAAATAAAACTTTCCCCATTTATGGAAAAAAACTGTGTATTTTGCTTTTCTTTAACTGTTTACTGCATGTGAAAAAAGGAGTATGAGCTATGAACATCTCCCAACAGATGTGCACATAGATTTTGTTTACTCTTCCTTCCTTATTGGCTAGGATTACAAATGTTGACTAGGCAGGAGACTTTGCTACTAATGATTTTATTGTCTCCATTAGAAGGAGTTTTATGCTGAGTTGCTTTATATTCTCTTCTTAATTCTTTCACATTGTAGTTTTAATCTTAAATTTGCTATGGTATGTGATAAGCTGTCCAAAGACAGCCAATATGATGTAGTAATTTGATAACTGATCTACAACTCTGAAGACCAGGATTTATATCCCTGGATGGCCAAGGAACCCCTAGGGGGTTTCCATCTTGGGCAAGTCATACAGTACTCTCACAGCCTTAGAGGAAGGCAAAGGAAGAAGGGATCCCAACAAGCAAGGGCTGAAATTTTTTTGCCAAGAGAACTATGATAGGTTCCCCTTATGGTACACAAAAACAACAAAGTTGTGGTGTAGTGAACATAAATAAAGCACACTCATCTGTGTTGTGAGTCTATATGAATTAAATGCATTCATGCACTTATGCACATATTTCATTTGCCATTGCCCGATACTGTTTCCCTCAAACTGAAAACTGGTAATATTAATATAGGGATGCAGTGGCTTAGTGGTTAAGACACCAATTTAGTGGTTAAGACACTAATTCTGACAACTGGAAGATTAGAAAGGTGGCAGTTCGAGGCCCAAGTGATGCATGATGGGGTGAGCTCCTGTCACCAGTTCCAGCTTCTGCGAACCTAGCAGTTCGAAAGCATGCAAATGCAAGTAGATAAATAGGTACAACTTTGGTGCGAAGGTAATAGCGCTGAGTGCAGCCATGCTGGCCACATGACCACCTGAGTCATATTCAGACAACACTGGCTCTTTAGCTTAGTAATGGAGATGAGCACCATCCCCTACAGTCAGTTATGACTAGACATTCATGTCAAGGGACTACCTTTACATTTTTAATATTAGTATACCCCACGTCACCCCAATTGTTATTTTTTCAGGATTCGTACATATATCACACCCTGACATCACGCTTTGGGGACAATTAACTACAATTACAGAAATCTGTATTTGTGTATTTGAACAAATACACAAATTTCCATTTGTGGGTGGAAATGAACAGATAACGTTTACTCCTCAAATTCTGCAAGGTGATTCACAAACACAGAAAGAATTTCTTCTTACATAAGGTAGTTTCTTATTATTCAGAGATAAACATTCAGTGGGTCCCTTTTGTAACTTCTTAAATTTTGTGAGCTTAATTCTCCACATAGTTTTCTGTGTTTTTAATTTGCCGTAATACTTCACAATCTGAAGACCTAATTTAATTTAATCTTACATTTTTGAGGCATTCGTCATGGTCTTTAAATCTTCTTTCACTTTCAGGGGAATAAGCATGCTGGCTATGCTACGGTAAGGTAAAGATGAATTCAAATAATAATATTAATTTTTGAAAGATTGTACAAATCACCTTTCAAATATTCATTTGGATTATTTTAAAAAGAGGGGCATTAATGACTCACTTGCCTGGAAAGAACAGATATTTTTTGATCTAATAAAGGTGGGTCAAATACCTTTGATCAAGGAACAGCAGTATGTGAAAAGCACAGCCTCACTAGTTTGTCCAGGTAATTTTAAGTAATTTGAATATTCTTTGAGTATGAAAAATGTAGTTAATGATTCTGACTGAAAAGTCCTCAGTGGCTTGACAATAATTTTAGAATATAGAGTGGAAAAGAACTGTTCAAAATAATTTGGTTTTGCCTTTGTTTAAGAAATTCATCTGAATCTTTTTGAACAATAGCTCTATTTTCCTTAGGTAAACAGGTTCTTAAAAATAGGTTTTTAAAAAGCTTCAGCTATTAAACATAAATGTTAGAAATTGTTTGCTAGAATCTATAAATGTTTCTAACTGGGTGTAAGGTAATTTTTGTAAACATTTTATTATTTTATGCTGGCTGTATGCCATAATAAATTCATCCATTCGCTAGAATCAGTTGTCAAAATGGGACTAACTGCAGAATGCTACTTGTGAACAATGGAAATAAAGCACTAATCTCCCAGGACTCAAATTGTTTAGCTGAGGATAAATGGGACAAAATCTCAACATGAGCATGAAGATAGAAATAATTGGTCTTGATGCCAATAATAGGGTCATCAAATCCAAATATCTTGCTAGGCCACCTCTAAGTACTTTAGAGGTAGTAATCTGAGGAGTTACATTTTACCCTTATTCTCCTCACAGAGCCCAAAGCAGAGGCAACTCTGACGTTCCTCACTCATTTTTTCAAACTATTTTTGCCACTATGTATATGCTGTGTGACTTCAAGTCATTTTTGAGTTACGGCGACTCTAAGGCATGCCTACCATGGGGTTTTCTTGGTGGGATTTGTTCAGAGGAGCTTTGCCATTGCCTTCTCCTGAGGCTGAGGACACGCGACTTGCCCAAAGTCACCCACTGTATTTTATGGCAGAGTAGGAATCAAACTCTGGTCTTAGAATTTAGTCCAGTGCTCAAACCACTATGCCATGCTGACTCTTAGACCCACTAAATTGTTTAACCCTGCCTTTCCTAACTTTCCTAGTTCCTGTCTGTTGAAGAGCTATCCTGATTTCAAAAATGGAGTTGCCAATTTTGAAAAACAACTAGATAAGTGTGGCTGGGGTCTGGGTTGCACTCAACTAGCCTCAGCTGCCCGTGATAACACACTTTTTTACTTTCCTATCCCAGCATGAATTGCAGGATCAATAATCTCCTATCTTTTGAGAAACACTGTTTCAGTTGCCCTGTCTAGCAGGTAGGGATGGCTGAAGATTTCAATTGTGAACGCTCAAAACTGATATCTCAAATTAACAGTTTGCTTAATGATCACTTTTTTATTATTGTTACTCCATATAGTGGGTTGGCAGCCACCTGTTTATAATTTTTGTGCCCACACTTGGGATGTTTTGTCAGTAATAAGCAGAAAATGTATTACTGCAGTTTGATCATTTTCATTACTTGTAACTATGCAAGAAAATCTCGGTGGGAAACTAATACAAAGGACCTGGAGACTAACTGAGAGAGATATTTTTCTAGCATATGATATGTGGATTTAAGCCCATTTCATTAGATGCAGCCACTTTTCCATGGTGGAAAAGTGTAAATATAGGCGTGGAATCTGTAAAGTAATTACAGTGGTGGGGAGAGAAGTAGGCACATATGATTTTCATCCTTTCCCACTTTCTCATTTTCTTGGGTTACAGCTGCTGCAATAGCTGATGGGACTGTGAATTTATCCCTCTCCTCACCTTTCATTTCAAGGTGATTGCATAGTCTTAGGAGATATGATCTACCAACTGTGGCTATCTCCACCCAAGTTTAGTTCCATTGGTTTTGTAAGAGTGTGATAATGTCTACAAATTATACACCTAGAAATACATTTAGAACAGAAGCACAAGCTCAATGAACAATCTGTCACTAAAAATGAGGCAATATTGCTCTCTCCCTCATTCTGTTTTAAAAACTCAAAGGTTTTTTTTAATTATTATTCCTAAAGGTGAAAGAATTTCCTAGTGCTGGTAATTTTTCCCTGCAAAAATAAATGCAACAAAGTTCATTTGCACTGGTGCAAAAAGTGCTGTAATTCAGAATTTATTTTGTATAAAATTCACTCATGATTGTTTTGCACAGAAAATAGCATCATCTGCATAAAGGAAGATGGAAAAAATCTGATTTTAACTTGAAAATGCTTATTACCTCTTAAAAACTCAACTATATTATTTTTGTATGGATTGAAATGGAGAGAGGTGAGTAGACACCCTTGCCTTCTACCTTTTGTAACTGGTATCAAATCTATTAGGTGTCCTCCATCTAGTCTGATTTTTAATGATGTGTTTGAGTAAAGAGCCTTTATACATTCTAAAAACTACATATCAATATGTATAGTTGATTGTTTAGTCGAAAGAGATGATTCTTGTGAGATGGAATCAAAAGCTGCTTTGAGATCAACAAATGCTTGTCACAGTGAGAATCACCCACACAACTACTTTCTCAGATGGCAACCCAAGCTTTTTTACCCCATGACTTATGTGAAGATGATGGCCACTATCCCACCAATTTGCCACTGTGAGACTCAAACTCGGGACTCTCTTAAGTGTCTCCTGCACTATAACTCTCATTAGATGCCGGCACTCTGGGTTTCAAATTTCTCCCCAGCTTGGCACCAACTGTTCTCTGACAGCCACACACCCACTATCTGATGTGTCCCAAACCTAAAAGACTTTTCTCAATGTTGGTAGTGTTTTAATGTGTTTCTGAAATCACTTCAGACAGCTGCTTGCTGAAACAAAGTAATAAATTTATTTACAAGTCAGGCTGAATAAGTGTCTCTTTTAGTAGATGGTGTTCACAATGGATATGATGTATAAATACTTTATTAGTTACACAGTTTAACAGTTTCTTTAGCTTGTTTTTATAATTGTTTCTTTATAGCTTTATATATGCTCCCTTACACACTAAGTTCTCACGGAACCTTTATTGATCATTTGTATTTTATAACCCTTCTGGTTACCTGTTACTCCACTCGTCACCAAACCCTATGTCACCCGCAGGACACTACAACAATTTAATTAAGGACACTCTTTGTTCCTTTCCTGTGTACCTAAAACCCTTTCTATATGCCCTCACAGCAGCCTAACCTTGCCTCAGCAGCTCTTCACACCTCAAAGCACAATAAACACCACCAACAACAACCTCTTTCAAACCTGCTCTTCCCTCTTATATGCTCACTCCTGGCAGCAGCCTCCACCTTTTCCTAGTTTCGCTCCCATTAGCTAATGCCAAGGTGCCAATCTGCCTGTTGTCTTCACAGTACCACATAAACATGTTTTACTATTCTTGCCAAATACTTATTGACAACATATTTTGATGTAAAACTGTTATCAAGGGTTGAGCTGTATGGATGAAAGCCAGCCTGTTCCAGGGCCAGCAAGGCATGTTCCTCAACCTAGTCCTCCAGTTTATCAAGGAGAAATTGGGCATAGATCATGATACATCTAGAAGGCTTATTGGCCTGTAATTTGATGTATTATTTATTGGCCTGTTTTTATATCTCAGGACAAGAAGGAACAAGGGGGCTGCCCTGTCGCCATCCCCACTGTCTCTGCCAGTGGTGTGTATCTCAGCCATACCAAGCTAGACACCACCTCCTCCTCTGCCTCAGCCTCCTGTGTGAATGCAGCATTGGTAACAGCCTAAACATGCTCCTCCCTCTTGCCTGTGCAAGCTTTACAGCAAATGGAAGGCCGGCTGGCTGGCTGCTCGGTTGCTGCTTCCATGGGGACAGGGTGCAAAGGGAGCAGCAACTGAGTCAGCTTTTTGGTTGGTGCCCATAAGGTTGCATAAGGATCAGTGAGCAGCTGGTCAAGCAGTAACCAAGAAGCCTCTCACCCACAGTGGCATTTGCCACAAGGCCATCATAGGTGAGAGAATTCTCAGTTGCTGCTCAGCTAGCCACTCAGTTCCTGCTCCCAAAGTGACTGGGTGCAAAGAGAGAAGCTTTTCCATGGTAAGGAAGGATCCTCAATCCTTCTTTATAGGGACAGAAAGGGGGGAAGACAACTCCCCATTTTTCCTCCAATGAGGAAAGACTCTCAATTTTTAATAGCTGTAATACAAGGTTTCTCAATCCTTCTTCACTGAGGTAAAGAGGCATGCAGCTTGCTTTTCCCCTTGGTGATGAAGGACTCTCAGTCCTTTGCTGGGGCAGCCAGTGTGTGTGTAGGGGGTTTGCATAGGCTCTGGACTGGTCACTGGCATGGATGAGGAAAATAAGAGATTTTAATTACTGGAGCCACTTGGAGGCAAAGGACTCTTTCCAAGAACTGATCCCATGATACTCTTTTCCATCTTTCTCTAGAGACATGTCTCCCCCATACAGCTTCAAATTGCGCATTGTTATTTCTGCTACCTCTTTGTTTGGGCTTTTTGATGAAATAAAGCAGGAGTAGCAGTGCTGCTCCAATCTGCCAACCAAATCCCGGCAAAGCTCAGAAAGCTTAGGCAAATTTGAAAGACCCCTTTTACCACCACTTCTTCTGCCACACCACATGCTCTAACTTCTCACCCAAGCAGGTTGTCTGGCCCAAAATGGTGCACCTCTGTGACAAAGAAGTGATGCCCTGCATCCAACCTCACAAGAGTTTCCCAGCCACCACTGCCACTATTAGTGAAAGACTTGGCAAAGGGAGTGAGCTCATGTGGGCAGGCAAAGAGAGGGGGACACCACCATATGAAATAATTATCAAGGCTGTGCAGGGGTTAACCATTCTCTCTATGCTTATTGTATAAAGACATTTAAAACCATTGGCCATTTTTTCTGCCCACTGTTAATTATTTAATTTTGTTTTATTTTGTTGGGTTCTTGTCCTCCTGACACAATTATCCATTTATTATTCAGGCTATAGGCACCGCCTCCTACAGTTGGTTATGTGTAGACATTTATGTCAAAGTACTACCTTTACCTATTGACCCCAGTACTTGGTGTCCCTCTCCCATCTGGAATACTGTCTCCCTACTCCATGTAAATCAGTTTAAAGACTTCTTGATCAAGTCTGCAAAAATAAATAAATAAATAAATAAATAAATAAATAAATATTCCCAACTGGTGAGAAGTGTCATCTCTTGCCAGATGTCCTTCTTTATCCAACTGCAGCACATGGTCCAAGAAGTCAAATCTTTCCTTACAGCACCATCTATGGAACCAGTTGTTCACTTCTAATATTCTTCTTCCTCTTGCTAAACCATGTTCTTCAACAGAAAGGAGCAAAGAAATGGCAACCTGTGTCCCAATATAGTTTGATTTCTTCTTTATGTTTCATAGCCCCTTACAATATGTTGAAAGCTATAGGCGGGTTACAAACTGCCATAAAATACGTATTGACTACATATTAGAGTTAGGAAGGGGCGGTGCTTTCGCACCCCCCTAACCCTAATACGTAGTCAATACGGAGAATATGGCAGCGGCCGTTCCACACGGCCGCCGCCATATTGACGTAGCAGACGCTGTGCATCGGCACGTCGCGCGGCGCTTATGATGTCGCAAGTGCGCCATTGGTGCCTCGCGGCGTCATAACTGCACCGCAGGAAGAAGCTCCATTTTGGAGCTTCTTTTTTGCTCCGCAAGGGAGTCGCGCGGTTTGGCTGCTGCGACTCCCTCACAGAGCAAACAGCAGCACCGGGAGACCGCTGCAAAGCGGCGGTTTGTAACCCACCTTAGCTTGCATTTTTGAACCACTTTAAAAGCCTCATTTAGAATACATTATGTCACCTGCCAGTGGTAGCATCGGGAAGGCAGTGTCTCTGAAGCCTTGGAGTGAATTTGTAAGCAAATGTAATTAAAAGCTTACTAGGTAGACAGGACGCAATCACTGGCTGCAATCTTGTGTAGCTCAGTGTAGCATAGTAGGTGCTCATGTGGACCTATGCTAGGCTGAGCCATAAACCAAGTCATCTATTTACTAAATAGCCTTTGCAGCCATCTGAATGGCCATTCCCATTCAGGATTGAAGAAGTATCTGGTTATGTCCATGTAGTCAAACATGAAATAACTACAGCAGTGCAGGGACCTTTTGAGGATTCTGGCAGATCTTGGAGTGAATGTCATCATTTCATGTCTGTCTATGTGCAGGCTGTTCATTAAGTCTGGGATGTGGTCTTTGGATGCTAACATAATGCAGCCATTGAATGTATAGTGTCTGGGTAAAGTCCTTTTCTGATACAGGAACTTCACAGCACATCCAACACAAGATTAGAAAGATTTCAGGTTTTTGGCAGTTTATTCTTTTGTTTGATTTTGTTTTATGTTTGTCTTTTGTCTTCATTATAAGTTCAAGAATTTTTGAAAAGATGTGTTTTCCTAGAATCATAAATACTTGAAATGTTTGATAACAGCATGGTGTATGCTTTATTTTTTACATTTTGTGTCCTTTGTAGTACACCTATCTTTAGCTTTTATTATTATTTTTACCATTAGGAACTACCTAAAGGAAGCTTCATGATGTGTTAAAAAAAAGGTTCAGCCAGAGCAGTTGCTTCAGTGTTTTTAGGAACAGAGTCCAGATGTACATAATTCCACTTTATTCTTGCAGATGAAGCTTCATAATTTGAACAGCTTTGGCTCTCCTCAGTGGTGGTCAGCACATCAAAGGAGGGCTACCATGGGGATAAGCATGATCGATGGATAGGTCTCAATTAGTTGATCTCAATTAAGCAAAATGAATTTCTTCTTCATAGTTTCTGTGAATCACACAAATGGATTATATCTGCACCTACGCAGAATGTATGGAAACTTCTGGAATCACTGGGCAGACTTTAATTTGCACCTTTTTGGCGGTAGCTCTGCCCACTCTTATATAGCCCCTGGCGTTCCCCCTCTTTCCCCAGTTCCTTTCATTCACTGCACTAGCAGCTCGAGGGAACTTTTGTTCTGGAATCGCTTCTAGTTTCAATTTTGATCCTAATGGCTTTTCTTCACCTTATGGCTTGTTTTTTGACTATTCCATTGGATTTCCCCTTGGACACTGTTTGCTCGATCGATTGGCCCAGACTACTTTTGATCATCCTTTGGTTTTCTGATTTTGTACCACAGCTTTGTGGAAAATGGTTTCCTTCAAGTGGTGTAACAAGTGGAGGGCTAAAATCCCCACTTCTGATTGCCATAACTCCTGTGTCTTGTGCTTGGGGGAAGCCCATAACCCCAAATCCTGTTTTCTGTACATGTCGATGACATCCCAGGCTGTGAAGAACAGAGATCTCAAGCTGAAAGCATCTCTTTGGGAACAGGCCCTCAGACCGGCCTTGGCACTGGCCATGGAAGGCCCCTCAACGGCTTTTCCTATTTCCTCGGGTAAGGAAAAATCCAAGCACAAGGGGGGGGGGGGGGGGGGGTGAAAAGGCCAAGGAGAATTCCTCTAAGGATACCGGGTCCATGTCTGATAAGGAGGGAGATAAGAAGGCTTCCAAGCATAAACACGCAGATGATAAATCCTCTCATGGAGACAAGTCTTCTCATTCAAAGAGAGATAAGCCTTCTGATCGTTCGGCTCTGAAACGAGTTCGTTTTGCCTCCCCCTCCACAAAATTGAGCCAAAAAGAGCCCTGAGCTTCATCCTGGGCACCATCTGTGGCCTTAGGTGCCGACCATGAAAAGTTGATGACAGGCCCAACTACTCCCAAGGCTTTTATCCTGCTGGATGTTTCCCGTGTTATCCGACTCAACACTGATTCAACTAGGCCAGTATTGACATCCTCCGCTTTTCTGACTGGAGTGCCTTTGGAGGATGTCTGCAAAGCTGCTGTCAGCCATTGACTTTCATCAAACATTACAGGCTGGACACCAGGGCCAGACAAGATGCAGCTTTTTGGAGGGCAGTGCTACTGTCAGGTTTGTATTGAAATGTGGCTTTTGCATTACATGTTCTGTGTGCTGTTGAAACTAAGGATGTTTACACTGACAATTGCATTGTTGTTATTCTATGTCTTTGAAACCAACAAATGACATTTACAAATGCATTCATATTATATATGCTTTCAGATTGAAACAAATGACTTTGACAGTTACACTTTAAGTTCAAAAGTTTATTCTTGTTGTTAAATAAATACAACTTGTTTCAACTTTACAACTTGTTTCCTGACATCCCCTCCTCCACTGACCGAAGCTTGTCAGTCTAACCCATTTGTGTGATTCACAGAGACCACAAAGAAGAAGGACAGGTTGCTTACCTGTAACTGTATTTCCTCGAGTGGTCATCTGCAAATTCAGACAAATCTGGCCCATCCTCCCCTCAGTCATGTCCTGTTCATTGCTAAATTCTCTCTGTCACTGCTATGCAGTGTACTTTATAAAACTGGGGAAAGAGTGGGAATGCCAGGGACTATATAAGGCTGGGCAGAGCTACTGCCAAAAAATTGCAAACTAAAGTCTGACCAGTGATTCCAGAAGTTTCCGAGTATTCTGCACAGGTGCTGACATAACCCATTTGTGTGAATTCACCAATGACCACTAGAAGAAATACAGTTACAGGTAAGCAACCTGTCCATACAAGAGATAGTTCTGATATCTTAGTGGTATGCTAATACACTGAGGGCCCTAAGACAGTCCAAAGTAATTGGAGCTGTAAAGTTATTATGTATTATGTACTGGCTAGCTAACACATATAAAATTAAGTTAAGTTCACATCACAGTCATGCACAGGCTGGTTTCATCTCTGTTGCTGGGTAGGCATCTTTTGTCATTTTTACCAGCATTCCTGACATTTGACTCACTGCTTGGATTATGAGATTCTTCAGAGGACAGAAATAAATAACTGGTCTCTTTTAAGAACAAAGGCTGAAGTGAATATATTTAAAAGCAGCACTGTGTTTTGATGTTATTATAGCAATCAAAGTCATAAAATCATAGTACCCAAGCAATAAAGTATGACATCAAAGGAAACTGACTGAAGGCAATATGACAGCTCAACAGTTCAGCTGTATTTATCAATGTAGTTTATGATATTACATATGCAAAAACACACAGCACATATGCATATATCATAAATGGAAGTACTGTAAGACTATCTAGTATTTAGATGTTTATTGGGTTGTGTGTTTTTTATTAAAATAATCTATGCAAATATAAATAATAGTGAACCACCTGTGCTACCTTTAAAATATGCGGTACATTTTATAGAAGGAAATAAGAGCTAGGAAGATTATTTATGGTGAGAATTGAATATTAACATATAGGAAAATATCAATGACCTCCAAAAAAAGAAGGCCATTTGGTACCTGTAGTGTATTTTCCTGACCTTAAAATAAATTGTCTTTTTTACCTTTTTGGTGCACATATATCTGTATGGATGTGTATGTAGGGTGTAGGGTGTAGGGTGTGGGTATCTCTGCGTTGTTCCCTTAATTTTTTCATCTGTCTTGCTGTGTGTGTGTGAGTGTGCAGATAGGCATAGGTTAACATTTCACAATGTAGATAGTAGAGTTATTCAGTTGCTACATCCATTTAAGTTCAATGAGCACTTCCATTAAAATTCAATGTTTAATTGATTTAACATCAATGCTTCAATTTTATGCACCTTGCCTGTGAATCCAGTGAATTTAGTGGTGCTTTCTTTTGACTATCTATGCATTGGATAGAGATGCACAGCTGCAAGCCTTAAACTACTTTGGGCACACATACTTGCTTTCTCTTTCTCTCTTTTTACAGGTGGCAAGAGAACTAATTTAATACAACGTCTCTGAAAATTGGAAAAAAAGAGATATATCAGGACAAGGCTACACCTGATATGAACATATTAACTGTCATGGCCAACCATGAGGAGGACGAGGAGGAGGACTCGGCTCCTCAGATGCAGGAGGAACCTGAGGCTGTGCCAGGCCCCAGTTCTGCCCTGCCAGGTCACAGCTCTGCTCTCCCAGCCCCAGTGGATTTGGCTCAGCCAGACCCTAGCTCTGTGGGGTCTTCTCCAGTGAAGCCTGAGGCTCAGCAGCCCAGCCTTGCCCCAGTAGAAGTGCCAGACTTGGGAAACATAGAGCAGCAGAGCATTACAGTTCCTACCTTTAGCCAGAGAAGGTCAGAAAGGGCGTGCCTTCGGCGTTCCAAGAGGCTTGCTGAGAAGCGCTCATTAGGCAATCAGCAGTTGTGATAAGGGAGCTAGATATAAGGCACCTAGCAGATGCTGAGCTCTCTTGCCAGAGACTATTAGTTCTCATTAGTGAATGCTGTTCGATCTGGCTCCTGGCTTCCTAGACTCTTGACTGCTTTTGAATCCTTGACCATGGACCAGACACTTGACCAACCCTCTGGTACTCTTGACCTCGAACTGGATTGGTTGTATGGCTCTCTGTAATCCTGAACTTTGGACTGGTTAGTGGCTTATTCTATTGGACATTGTTTGGCATTGAGGAGGAACTGCTTCTGGCAGCTTGGTGTGTTTATCTTGCCCAGTAGGCTCTTATCTGCCATGTGAGTGTCTGTGTTGGCAGCATTCCCAGACATTAACATATTTCCATCTGAATCCAGGTTAATAAAGATATTGGGCTATGTATAAGAGAACAAACAAAAATCAATTAACTTCAGAGCTGATTTAGTGCATGCGCGCATGTGTGTGCACACATACACACACATTATATAATACATATAAAAGATGGCTACTGAATGCTTAAACTTGAGCTTTTGCAAAATGTCTCATTAATCTATAAACACCGGATGAAACAGGGTGTAGTGTCACAAGATTTGTTTTTTATTTTCCAGTAAACTCAGGAGAGCAGTGGAGACACCAGGAGGAGTGAACAGGGTAAACGATGATCCTCCTTCATTGATGCAAGAAACTTTAAATGGCTGTCCTTTTTAAGATTGAGTACTACAGACATACTTTTAAAAAAGGAAAGGAAATGCAGAATAAGTTAGCCTATCAATTTTAGTTTCTCTAAGACTCATTTTCCTAATCTTAAATTTCTTTCCACAACTGTTTGTGAATAGTCTTTAATGTCTCACTGAACATCATCATTATGATTATGATTTGTATCCTGCTTTTCCCCAAAACTGGGACTCAGAGTGGCTTATAATTTAAAAAAACAGTACAATTAAAAACATAACAAAATGATGCATTGAAATAGAATTAAAGTATTACAATATTAAAATAGATCA
Source organism: Sceloporus undulatus (assembly GCF_019175285.1). Lineage (NCBI taxonomy): Eukaryota > Metazoa > Chordata > Lepidosauria > Squamata > Phrynosomatidae > Sceloporus > Sceloporus undulatus. The sequence continues at coordinate 175,066,650 of NC_056522.1, read as the reverse complement.
CTTGTTACAATAATAATATATGATTTAAAAATAATAGTTTAAAACAGTACATTTTAAAACATTACAACACCCCAGCCTGTTGATTAAAGACTTTCTGTTTTAAAAACCTGTCTGAATAAAAACATTTTCGCCTATTGATGGAAGGACAACAAGGAGGGAGCCATTCTGGCCTCCCTGAGAAGGGAGTTCCAGAGTGTAGGGGCAGCCACCAAAAAGGCCCTCTTTTATGTCCTCATGTGATGGTGGTGGGACTGAGAAAAAGGCCTCTCCTGAGGATCACAAAGCCCAGGGCACTTCATACAAGGAGATGTGGCCTTCCAAATAGCCTGGACCTGAGCCAAATAGAGCTTTATAGCTCATAATCAGCACTTTGAATTGTGCCATGAGATTAACAAGGTGGCTGCAGCTCTTTGGGTCAGCTGAAGCTTTGGAATACTCTTCAAAGGCAGCCCCAAGTACAGCATGTTACAGTAGTCCAAATGGGATGTAACTAAGGCATATGCCACCATGGCCATATCCAGCATCTCACGGAATAAGTACAGTTGGTGCAAAAGCTTTAGATGTGCAGAAATATGTGCCTGGAGATTTCAGGGGGAGTGTGTCCAACACAGGCAACATCCCTATTCCCCGATCTGCCTTACGACCGATCGGGAGCACAACTGTCTTGTCTGGATTAACTTTCAATTTGTTTGCCCTCATCCAGTCCATTACTGATGACAGACACTGGTTTAGGACCAGGACAACCTCCTTGGATTGGGGTGGGATAGAATAATACAGTTGAGTGTTATACACATATTGATGGCAGCACACCCTAAAACTCTTGATGACCTCTTCCAGCAGTGTCCTGTATATGCTGAATAGCATAGAGGACAATATAGAACCCTGAGGGACTCCACAGGCCAAAGGCCAGGGGCTTAAGCAGGAGTCCCCTAGTACCACCTTTCAGGTTCATCTCTGCAGGAAGGAATGGAGCCATTGTAAATCAGTACTTCCAATTCCCATCCCAGAGAGGTAGCCCAGAAAGATGCCATGGTCGATGGCATCAAAAGCCTCTGAGATGTCCAGCAAAACTAGTAGGGACACACTCCCCTTGTCCAGTTCCCTGTGTCCACCAAGGTGACCAAGGGCTGAAACAAGTAGTTATGGCTGAAACAAGATTGAAATGAATGTAGATAATCCATTTCATCCAGAAACCTCTGGAGTTAGAAAGCCACCACATGTTCCAATACCTTGTCAAGTTGGACACTGGTTGATAATTATTCATTATAGAGGGATTTAGTAGTGGCATTTTCAACAAAGACCTCACAACCTCCTCCTTTAGGCAAGTTGGGAAACTGCCTTCTTGTAGGGAAGCATTGACTACCCCTTTCACCCACTCTGGCCTTTTTGATAAGGCAGGAAGAGCAAGGGTCTAACACAAACATGTGGTGGCTTTCACCTCCCAAGGATATCATTAGGCTGCATAAATGGAAAAATATCCATTAACAGGCACCAAGGTTACATCCACTGGCACTGTATCAACTACAGCATCCAAGTTGCACAACTTTATCTGCAAAGTGTTGTGCAAATACTTCGCAGCTGGCTGCCAATTGGTCTGCATTTTCTACTTGAGGGTGTGTGTACAAGACACCCCCTACCACTTGGAACTGCTCTGCTGGACAGCTCCCTGCAAATGCAATGCTGACAGTAGAAAATTTCTTTGCTGCCCACACTGCCACACAGTAGACCTTTACTAGGCTCTGGCCTGTGTTTGGTCAGATTCACTTTGAGTCTTCCACCAACATTGCTCTAGTCTCCATCTCTATCACTGCCAACTCCCTGAAAAACCATGGGGCAGGTTTAGCTCCACTATATGAAAGTAGATGTTCAGGAACAATTGTTTTCACTGCTCTGGCCATTTCCCCATTGCAGAGCTTCAACAGAATCACCTGCCAAGGTGATAGAAAACTCCCCAAGAGTGATCATGAATCTTTTTGGATCCATCAGCCTCCAGGAGTGGACCTTCCTAATTGGTTCTCCACCTTTGTAGAGGTTCTGAGTCCCAGTGAGTCTAAACTTGACCAGATAAAGATCTGTTCATGACAATAGAACTAAGGAAGGTTTTCCTGAAAAAGTTATCTGACATATGAAAAAGAACTTTAAATTAGTTCCTTTCTATTTAAAAGAATATACTTCCAAAAGTATTGTTCATATATCCAAAATATATTCAGAAATAAGCAGAACTGAATTTAATGGGTTATATCCCCAAGCTTCTTCCAACCTAGCAATTCAAAAGCATATAAAAGTGCAAGTAGATAAATAGGTACCACTCTGGTGGGAAGGTAACAGTGTTTCCTTCATCCATGCTGGCACCACGACAAAGAAGTTGTCTTCAACAATGCTGGCTCCCACAGTTTAGTAACAGAGATTAGCACCACTCTGTACAGTTGGACACGACTTGACAACCTTTTGTACTCCCAAGTTAGATAAGATTGAAGCCTAAATTACTTTCAGCCGTGTTACAAAGTGTTTTTTTTACCATTTATTTAATTAATTAACATTGTCTTTCTTCCAATATGGGAGGCAAGATGGCTCATAGCAAACAGAAAATAAACAGTTACTTCCAGGCACATACTCAGGGCAAAACCAGATTTGCAGTGTACTTATGAAACATTACATTACTGAACTGGAGGCCTGAGCATACCAAATCATTACAAATGTCAGGTGTGATAAAATAAAATCATGTTGGCTTCTAGTATTTTTTTCTACTTCAAAATTCAGAATTACCTCCCCATAGCAAAATGCTATGATGGTTGGAAAAAATCTGTCAGTATGAATGTACAGACAATTCATTGTGCAATTAATTGACAATGAGACGCTGACAGCTTTTCACAATTAATTCAGTCATTGTTTTAGAAAATTACTAGCAATTAAGAGTTCTTATTGCTTCCTGGTGATGGTGGACCCAGATATCTATGACAGTTCATTAATTTCAAAGAAAACATGGTCAGGAGCTAATATTAGGCAATGAGATGCTTATTTGCACACCATGGGTTTTAAAATTAGCAGCCATATTAAGTTGATTCTAATAAATAATTCATGCTGAACAAAAATCCAAAACAATTTTCTCTGGTTACTAGAAGTAAGAGGTTTAGAGAAAATGCCAAAAAGTCACCTCAGGAAACCTCAGGAAATGCAATGCTTTTCTCAGAATACTACATCAGAGGTGCACATGACCTTCATAACTGGTAACATTGCCTCTCTCTCTTTTTGGCTGGTTACCCAGTTTTACTACTACTTCATGACATGCTGAAGTTACAGATTACCTGTTTTGGATTAACCCCCAATTAACAGGTTTTGTTTGGATGTTGTAACCTTGCTTCATTGACATGCTACCTTGACATGCACTGAAGCATGTATCTACAAAGAGCATCTCACATGGATTGCCCATCACATGGATTGCACAATGTTTCATTTAACAACACAAAAGGTTAGACTACATGAAGCATCCAGAATATTCATATTGAGACCAGGCAAACTCCCACACTGCAGAAATAATCCAATTTGACACCCCCTTAACTGCCATGGCTCAATGCTATGGAATATTGGGAGTTGTAGTTTGCTGTGGCACCAGAACTCTTTGACAGAGAAAGCTAAATGTTTCACAAAACTACAGTTCCCAGAATTCCATAGCATTGAGCCATGGCAATTAAAGTGGTGTCAAACTGGATTATTTCTGCAGTGTGGATGCAGCCTGAGAATCTTTTCTACTTTATGGGTTCCTACAAATTTTGCAACAGTGGTCTAAAACATATTGCAGAAATCATCCAGTATGAGACTGCTTTAACTGCCCTGGTTCAATGCTATGGATTCTGGGAACTGTAGTTTTGTGAGACATTTAGTCTTCTCTGTCAGAGAGCTCTGGTGCTACAATAAACTACATTTCACAGGATTCCCTAGCACTGAGCCAGGGCAATTAAAATGGTCTCAAACTGAATTATTTCTGTAGTGGGTTTTGGACCACCGTCATCACAAAAGAACTAGGTTTAACTAAAAATATTGGAGAAATAGTCTTAGCTTTTCTAATTTTATTTGATGCCTTATGCCTAGTACCCATGCACTGGAATCTTACTGGGTTCATGTCTCTGATTCTGGATGAACAGACGACTCTCCAGATCTATCACCAAAAGCAAACTTTGATTTTGCTATTTTATAAAAGGAACACAATTTCACTATGCCATGTATATAATGGGACTTAAAGATATGAACATGGATTTTGATATGCATGTGGGATCCTAGAATCAAATGCCAGTGGATGCCAAGGGCCCACTGTAATTTATTTGGGCTAAATCTGTGAAGGAGTCTGCTAGAACTTTGAACAGAAATGATGGGAGACTGCCTATGCAAAGCCACATTCTGTTAAAGGTTGTTAAGCACTCATAGCCATCTGTATGGTGCTTTGTAACTTGTACATCTGGGTTTCTGGACTCAAGGACAAGATAAAAATTAACTTTGGGATTAATTTACTCTCTTGCTCAGAGTTGCAAGACCCTGGGAGGAAGGAAGCTGGAAAGATTCCAGCCCCCCCCCCCCCCCCCCCATATCATGACAGGTATGGCTTGGGATGTAGGATCATTCTCTAACTGTGGGGCAAAACAAACAGGCATAATAAGACCACTTCCAGGCAGCTTGAGGGCCTGGGAATCACATGAAAGCCACTTCTTTTCAGAGCGCCATTCAGGACCATGACAGCAAGGCAGATAGGGCCATGCACGTCTGTTTGCTGCAACTCCCGAGCAAGCCCAATCTGCCCTTTTGGGGCAGTCTGTTTCACTCCTGTGTCAGGGAATCCTTGCCTGAGGGTTTCAGACAAGCTTCTTGCCTGTTGTACAGGGAATCTGACATTTAAGAGGTTGGCAGTTCCTCTTCATAGTTCTTGTCAAATAAATGTAGCCCTAGATAAAACTATTTCTTGAATTTTGTCCCTTTTATTTCCTCTTCTAGCTGCTGAAAGGAAAGGAAAAAAAATTCACCATCACTAATGATCAGGATGAATGGGTGCTGGATATAACATGGTCAGAAGATACTTCTGTACTAATAAGAAATGAACCAAAAATCAGAATGTGGAAAGGTGCTTTGATACTGTGGGAGAGGAACAACTACTACTCAAGAAATGTAAAAGGAAGCAAACCAAAAGAACCTTTGCTTTGAATGTATCAAACTGAAAAAAACCAACAAACCGCTTGTCTCCTGAAACTGAGGGTTTGGAAATATGGGACAACAGAATTGCCTTAAGCTTTCCTCTTCCTCCTCCTCCCCATTTTCCCAATGTACCTGGGATGGTGTAGCCAGGTAATACACACATTACCTTCCCATTAAAGAAGCTACAGATTTCAAAATGATGTTTGCTAATTTTTAAGATATCACCGACTATGGAGATTATTGCACTGACAAATAACCCAACTGCTCTCTAATGGAATGTATCTGGGTTGCAGGATGCAGGCAGATATTATTGCATTAATTTTCCACTGCTGCTGCCATTTCAGAGGCTGCTTTTCAAAGTCGAAAAGCTCCTGGCTTCGAAAAGCAGCCTCCAAAGCACAGCTGGGACCTGGGATGCAGTCAAGACATAGCCGCACGGTGGCAGTGGTGGCAAAATACATGCGATAATACCCACCTTCATCCTGCAACCTGGCTGCATCCCATTATGGAGTAGTCAGGTTATTTGTCAATGTGATAATGTCATGCGAAGGAAAATTAAAGGTAAAGGTAAAGGTAATCCCTTGACATGAATATCTAGTCATAACCAACTTTAGAGGGCACTGCTCATCTCCTTTTCTAAGCCGAAGAGCCAGCGTTGTCCACAGACTGCTCTGGTGGTCATATGGCCAGCTTGACTGTACTGAACACTGTTATCTTCCCACTTAAGTGGTACCTATCTATCTACTTGCATTTGTATGCTTTTGAACTACTAGGTTGGCAGAAGCTGGGACTAGTGACAGGAGCTCACCCCATCATGCAGCACTCGGGCCTCAAACTGCCAACCTTCTGATCTTCCAATCATCAGAATTGGCTTCTTAACCACTAAGTCATTGCATCCTTGCATGAAGGAAAGTTAAGGTTATTAAATTTACTCTTTCTTTCTTTTTTTTTCTTTCTTTCTGTTTGACTTGTTGCCTCTGTAACTTTGAAACAAGATTAATATTATCAATAAATCACCACCTTCACAGATGAAAAACAAGACAGAATGCCTTGCTGCCCAGGCACATATAATAGCGATAAGTGCTTCAGCAATAGTTAGAGCTGTGCAGCAACAGATTGTGCCCTAAAGCAACAAATATCCTGTACACAAGAGGTTATTCTTCTATTTTTTTTAGAAAATAATATAAAAAAGGTTAGTCATCTTTGCTAATGTGTCTTTCAAGTGAGGAAACCAACAAAGTGTGTGGAACTGGTTGGCAGGCACTGAGGTAAGACTAGAAGAAGTGCTTTTGGTGCTCACAGGATTAAGACAATACAACCAGCTGTCAACATAATCAGTCAGAATTCTATCACATGAGCTATCTTTGAGACACTCACCTGGGCATCCCATAGAGCAACACTTGCTCATGTTGTAAACGTCTTATGACATAAATGTTCATATTTCTGTGTGTCCCCCATTTCAAGTTGATCAGCTTGCTGACAGCACACTCTTTTTTTGTATCTTGGGGATATTCAGTAGGAGGCTGTATTCCAGACCTGTTCCTGCTTAACTTAATGAGAATTCTATAATTGATTTCAATAGCAGCAAGGTCAAGCCCCTGCAGTGTGGCGACTACAAATGGCAGCTGTTTACCTCAGGGCCTGATCTGCTGCTCTACTTTTATATCATAGGAACTTGGTCAGAAATTAGACTGAAATAAAGCTGTGGAGAATATTTGCAAATTCCATTCTAATTATTTTAATACATGTGCTGATTTAAACCAGAGAGATTTTGACAGTTTTTGAATGCCAAGCAAATTAAAACAAGCTTTATGGTGAATCATAGAATCATAGAGTTAGAAGAGACAACAAGGGCCATCCAGTCCAACCCCCTGCCATGCAGGAAATCTCAGTTAAAGCATACCCGACAGATGGCCATCCAACCTCTGTTTAAAGACCTCCAAAGAAGGAGACTCCACTACACTCTGAGGGAGTTTGTTCCACTGTCAAACAGCCCTTACTGTCAGGAAGTTCCTCCTAATGTTGAGATGGGATCTCTTTTACTGTAGCTTGCATCCATTGTTCTGGGGCGTGTTCTCTGGAGCAGTAGAAAACAAGCTTGCTCTCTCCTCAATGATATCCCTTCAAATATTTAAACAGGGCTATCATATCACCTCTTAACCTTCTTTTTTCCAGGCTAAACATCCCCAGCTCTCTAAGTCATTCCTCATAGGACATGGTTTCCAGACCCTTCACCATTTTAGTCCCCCTCCTTTGGACACATTCCAGTTTCTCAATGTCCTTTTTGAATTGTGGTGCCTTCGCCCTTCACCCAACCAATGCCATGGTTGGGGGTTTTCTTCACTCACAGTGATTTTGCAAGTGTGAAAAGGCTAGGGTGGATCATGCTCTTTGAGAATCTCCCAAAGAAGCATCCAATGAGCTGCCACTCCCAACTGGAAGTTGAGGATATCGAATTTCATGTTTTCTTGGTATCCAGTGTTTTTGAAAGGCAGTGTATGGTTCAGTGTGCGGTATCTTTTAATACTGCTGGCCGGGAAAATTATACTCCAAAAGAGTGGAAGTTTGAGTGTTGGACTAGGGCTAGCTTCCTAAATGGTATGGAACCTCCCCTACTTGCTTCCTCTGAACAAATTTTGCTCCAAAAACACCATGTAATAGGTTTACCTTACATTTAACAGAAGTCAGAACCAATTTGAAACAACAGTCCTTTGCATATTTATCTAGGACTAAGCCCACTGTTATGTGATGGGATTTACATCTGAGTGAAGGTGCAAAGCATTGTGGAATGTACCGGCAAACTTTCTGTACCATATGATGCAATGATCCTGGTATCAGTCCGTGCACTATTGTATTTCACCAAATGAACAAATCGTACCAGTTGCACTAACTTAAATCATTTCACTCAAGTGGCATATCCATGACTCTTCTCTCCACTTTATTTACTAAAGAATTCCACACATAGATATCCAGCATTTACTACCACCACCAGTGTACAATTTATTGAATTCAAAATTAGACAGGTGGATTGTGACCTGGAAAGAGTAACCTTGATTCCTTTTTGTTATGTATTCAGTTTTTCCACCTTAAGTTTAAACTTAAAAATTAATGAAGGTAAGATTTAAGGAGCAAAAAAAGGAAAGGAAAAAAGAAACCCCTCAAGCTGCACCGTGGGAGACTGGGAGCCCATCACCTTTAGCTGATGGCAATGAAAAGAATGTAATGTTGTTTTCACTGAATTTCTAGCATATCTGGACACACAAGAGCTAACTAAAAATAAATGTATATTCTGAAACATTAACATTAATTTTGTTCATGCTTTGCCTCCCCCATCCCCCCTCCTTCCTCACAGCCATTAGTCTTGTATCTATATATTTTCAAGACCTAACCTCTGAGTTTTCTTTGGCTAAAAAAACCCCCTATGCAATTCATGGAGTTACCATAAGTCAATAGGCGACTTGAAGGCATGTGCATGGATGTGTGTGCGTGTGTGTGCGCGCATTCTGTGGGATTTTCAGGATTTGTAGCAAGGTGAGGACTTCTCTTGCGCCATCCCCTGGACTATAGCATTATATCTCTGGAATAGAATTTGCAATAACAATCACCAGACTACAAATCCCAGGATTCAATATGTGGAGATAGGGCAATTAAGTGCAATCAAATAATTTCAATCATGTAGTATGGATACACCCATAGTCTCTAGTTTATTTGATTTAATTATATAAATTCATTATATAAATGTATATAATTTACATAATTAATTGTATAATGTTATATATTTTATGTAATTCATTATATAAATTTAAATAAATTGAATTAAGTTACCACTAAATATTAGAAAATGTCTAACTTAATTGAAAATGTCATTGATAATGCCCCTGATATTGGGGTGTGTGTGTGTGTGTGTGTGTGTGTGTGTGTGTGTGTGTGTTATTTTCATATCGCAAAATGTTGCCTCTGTCGGTCTAGTTCTGTGTGAATTCTACTTATTCCTACCCAAAAAAGGAACTCTGGTGAACTATGATGTCCTATCTGATTCAGATTTAAAGTAACCACATGTCTGAATTCTAAATCTGGTAGACCTCATAATGGGAGTCTCTGTATTGTTCTGATTGCTTCATGGGTCTGTCCAGCTAGCTTTCAGCTATAGGACATTGGTGCTATAGAAAGAATATTAAGAGTATCCTCCAACATACTGGATTTTCAGGCTCCTAGATATGGATCCTTGTAACTTGAGCCTTCAACCTTTGGCTTTTATTGTCTTCAGAGCTGTCCCTGTTTTTAGGCCGAGTAAAACAAGTGTTGCTGGCAGGAACTGCTAGAACAATCAGTGGCTACCACCATCCCCGCAGCTATTTTCTTAAGTCATATTCTTCTCCACAATGTTGTTTGTGCTGTGTTTGTAAAACATCACTGCAACCAAAGGCTGAGAATGAGTGGGGCGAGATTGTGAGTTCATGCACTTGAGTCCATCATGTTATTTGGAGCCAGGCACATAGTATCAGTTAAATGTCTGGGGCTACCCTTCTCTTTTTCCAGAATTCCCATAACTATATTACTGTGTCACGCTAAGCTGAAATCCTCTGAATTTTGGTGTGTATGTTCTTCCTATGGCCCCATTAGGATACTGTACTCTGGGAACCATAATCTCTGAGGCAAGTGGTCATGTCCACACTATCCCATATGCACATCAAACAGAATAGTTTGGGAGTTGCAAATGAGAAACTTTGGCGGGTTACAAACGGCCCTCAAGGGGCCGTTTTCCCACGTCGCCATTCGCTGCGTAGGGAAGCCCAGCTGCCAGACCGCGAGGCTTCCCTGCGCAGCAAAAAAAGGAGCGGCGAAATGGCTCCTTTTTGGAACGCGGAAGTGGCGCCGCGAGGTGGAGTGCGCCCTCGCGACGCACTTCCGCCACGCACAGTCTGGACGCACAGCGTCCAGTACGTCAAATGCGGGTGCCCATGGTGATGGGCGCCGCAAAAAGTACGCGCTTGGAGGCCGCGTACTGGGAGGAAGGGCCGTCAGAAGGTAAGAACCTTCTACCCTAATACGGCCCTTCCTAACCCTAGTACGTGTCGGACCGCGTACTTTATGGCGTTTGTAACCCCCTTTAACACCTCTGAAGTCAAGAAGGAAGGCAATTGAGGCAGAATGTTTTCCTGGACAAGCCTGATAAGGCTGATTTACAACTTCATTCCCAACCTGGATATTCCCAGACCAAGCAATCTTTTACAATGCAGATTTGATTTCCTTTGATGTAGGACAAACACCTTTGCCTTCAGACTAGTTTTTGCCTGAAGGCACAGGGGCACTTTGTCACTGTGAACTCTGACTGGTCCCACTATGTCCGTTGCCTCTCCACTCACCTGAATAGCCATATCCCACGCCATCCCCCTTACAATTGGACTCAGAGTAAAGGCTCATCTTATGTAAGTTTCGCCATCTTATGTGAGTTCAGTGTCCAACTATTCCAAGCTAACGCCTGATTTTCTTAGTCCTGGCATATATGTGTGAGTGAACAATGATTGTTGTGTGATTTCCCCCCTTAATAAAAGGGACACTTCATTCAGAAAATTCTGTATCTGTAATAGTGCTTTGATTTCTTTTATCTCAGTTAACAGGTGGGAAACTTTCCCATAAAGGTTGCTTGTAGCACAACCGATTAATTAATTGAGCTAATTAAAATTCCCCTAGAGAGACTCATTGCTATTAGTGGTAATTCCCTTCTGGTGCCTTATTGTTTCATGTGCTGTTGACAGGTTGTTATGATTCATTCCTTGGGCTCTTCCCTATTGTGTCAAGACTTATGCTTATATATTGCATTGGGCACTCCATGCATCCTTTCCTGAGCTGCAGATTGGAATGTATGGATTGGGATCTCTGTGATTTGCTGGTGAATGAATAAACCTCCCCACATATGGTATGTGTGTGTGTGTGTATATATATATATATAGCCTCTTTGTACAAGAGTTTAGAAGGGAGAAACTCTGTTTTCCTGCCTTTTAAAAAAATAATGCTTTGAGGTGCTACAAATTGTTGAACAAAACCAGATAGTAAAGGCTAATACCTTTCCACTGACATGTACGGATCCCAGTACCGATCAGGGTTGCCACTTCTTACTGTAAGGTAAAAAAATTGGGGTGGTGGTGGGGGGAATAAATAGCAGTCCAGTACATATTTAATGTATCACCAGTTGCCATGGCTTGTTCTAATGAGATGACATATTTTTGTTATCTGACTGTGTCACTGAAAACAAACAAGTACTGGTGGCACATACATGGCCGCACTGCAAGTGCTGAAGTGCTTGCATTTTCCATTACTGTTGTCATTTTTGTTTTAGAATACAGAATTTTTATAGATGATTTATTCCATCATTAATTTATCTGTTACCCTTTTAAAATGATGACCTGAATCCTATTGGGCAGCTACGAATTCCTAATTACGATAGTTACAATGCTACTCAGTGAATTACATCCCACCCTCCCCAAGTCCCAAGTAATGGGAAACAGCCCAGTAACTTCTTTAGCACTCAGGAAGCAGATGACTGATGGTGTCACCTACTCCTATGAGAAGTCTCCATTGCAACAGGCAGAAGCAAGGTCCTTGCCACAATTCGGCCTTGTGCTGGAGATCACTTGTGTGAGAAGGTGGTTGGGAAACATTAGTCAGCTGGTTCCTGAGTGACAGGGAAATGAACTCCCATCAATCACAGCAGCTGCTTCCTGGTATTACAGACTGGCCATTTTTTTCTTGCTAGCTTTGTGGCCTGGAGATAGACCAGTAAAGTACAGAATGTAAAAGAGAATAAGAAGGCAATGTAGGGGCATTGCAAATTAGTCACAAGTGTGTAATTCCAGATTACATTTTTTAAAACTTCCAAACAGGGTTCTAGCCAATATTTCAAAGATTTTTAAAAATATATTATCAAGGTTAATATTTCAAAAAGGCCATTAAAATGGATCTCTTCTGGCAGGTCTTTCCAAATTAGCCTCCTCTCCCTGAGCACGATAGCATCTTCTCCTTCCTACTATAGAATCCATTCCTCTTTTCCCAAACTCTGTTGATTTTATCATTATAATGTTTTATATTGTAATTTATTTATTATTGTTTCAGTATTTGGGATGGGAGGTTGGGAAGGGAATAAATTTTGATTGGATTTTATATGTAACACATTGTTTTTATATATTGTAACCTGCTTTGATTCCCTGTGAAAAGGCAGGCTATAAATAAATCATATTATTATTATTATTATTATTATTATTATTTCATTTATTTATAATGAAAGTATTAAAATTATCCTGAAAAATATTAACTACTGGTTTGTACATGACAATGGACACACTGTTTAGTTATTTCGCTTACCTTCATAGGGGGATGTAAAAAGTAAAGGCTGAAACATGAACAAAATCTGAATCTTAAATGTGGTTATTTTTGTCAGCACAGACTAGATAGTGGGTCAAAAAGACATTTTCTTTTGTTTGTAGGAATGGAGGAAACTTCACTTTGGAGCAATGAATAAGAGGAAAGGATGGGGGAAAACATAGTTCTATTTCAAAGAAGCTACACAGTTAACCATACTCAGCCAGATACAAGAAGAAAAACAACAGCTGTTGGATACCATACTATTCTGAAAGACAGTACTAATGATAATTAGGTCAGATGCATTTGGGTTCAAAACAGAATACCGCTGTCCTTCAACAGCATACTAGTTGCATCATTATCAGTATAATGATAATTAATATACTATTGGCAGCTGTTACTGCAGATAAAATGTATGTGCACCCAATAGAAATGTCAACATTACCACTGAGAAGAAAGGTGTGTAAAATAATCAAGAGTATCACAAATGAAATTTTTATGAATCATGCTGGTAAGGCATAATGTACATGTATGCCATTTATAACAACTGTAGGCAGCATGATGTGTATTTTCTGTTCCCCCTCCATCAAAAGAGTAAATTCTAAAACTTGAATAGGATATGATGGATATATACATGTAGAGTAGTGATTAACGGCATGACATATTTTCACCATGATTCTTTACATCCCTGATGTCTCTCGCTCATCACTAGTTATCACATCTGTTATACGAGAACAATACAGTTAGCCTACCTTACAAAATTTGTTTAAGGATTACTGTCACAATTTATGTAGAATTCTTTGAACATTTAGAGCGAAAGTGCTCAGGTCCTTTGTACTGGAAACAGATCCAAGTAAATGATGCATTTGTTTCTGAGTAATGGGGCAAATCTCCAAATTTGCCTTGGTGGTTTGCTTCATTGGATATTTCATGTGCATTGTTCCTGCAGTGTGCTGCCCTGCTAGAAAGAACTATAGCAACACAGCAAACTGTGTATGCTTAAATGTGTAAATGAAGAATATGATTAAAAAAACATGTTTGCAAATGTCTGTATCATAGAAGTATGCTTGTTAGTGAACTCAGAATGGCTGCAGCTGCCATGTTGAGGGAACACATGGTAACCAAGTTCTCCTGTTGCCACATAAACCTGTAAAGTGCCCCTACCTGGCCTATATACCTATGTAACATATGATATATGATATAATAATTTATTTTACTCCCATGTGCATATGAGGTTGCGAAAGAAAGGAGCTAATGTTATAAGTGAATAGTTAAATTTTCTCATTGCCTCTACAGAACATAGCAAATCTAGGATGGGGAAAACCTTGCTTGACAAAAGTACGGTATATATGAAAGGGATCTAGGAATCCTAGTAGACCACATGTTAAACATGAATCAACAATATGATGCAGCAGTTTAAAAAGCCAGTGTGATTCTAGGCTGCATCAATAGAAGTATAGTGTCTAGATCAAGGGAAGTAATAGTGCCACTCTATTCTGCTTTGATCAGGACTCACCTGGAATACTGTGTCCAGTTTTGGGCACCACACTTCAAAAAGGATGTTGAAAAGCTGGAGCGTGTCCAAAGGAGGGTGACTAAAATGTTGAAGGGTCTGGAAACCATGCCCTATGAGGAGAGACTTAGGGAGCTGAGTATGTTTAGTCTGGAGAAGAGAAAGTGAAGAGGTAAAATGATAGCCCTATTTAAATATTTTACGAGATGTCATATTGAGGGTGGAGCAAGCTTCATATATTTAACCTCTTCACCTTCTCTTTTATGCATTGACATTGAGTTTTTAATATGTTATACTGTTTAATATTGTCTTAAGGGGGGGGAGGGATAAAGTGTTTTTAATTGTCATATTTTATATTTTACTGTTGTTAACCGCCCGGATTGGTTTGCCAGAGGGCGGTATACAAATAAATATTATTATTATTATTATTATTATTATTATTATTATTATTATTATTATTATTATTATTATTCTCCAGGCTAAACATATCCAGCTCCCTCTCCTCATAGGACATGGTTTCCAGAACCTTCCTCTTTGAAACTGTTTGAAATCGTGCCTTCAGTATCTTCCTTTTTAAACATTTGAAGGGATGTCATATTGAGGAGGGAGTAAGCTTGTTTTCTGCTGCTCCAGAGACTAGGACCCGGAACAATGGATGAAAGCTACAGCAAAAGAAATTCCACCTCAACATTAGGAAGAACTTCCTGACAGTAAGGGCTGTCCAACTGTGGAACACACTTCATCAGAGTGTGGTGTAGTCTCCGTCTTTGAGGGTCTTTAAGCAGAGGCTGGATGGTCATCTGTCGAGGATGCTTTGATTTGGATTTCCTGCATGGCAGGGGGTTGGACTGGATGGCCCTTGCAGTCTCTTCCAACTCTATTATTCTATGATTCTTTTGGAAAACTCCCTTCCATCCTGAACTCCCTTCTCTTTTAGTATTCCTAGTCATGAGATCAACCCCAATATTTCCCTAAGTTTATTGAAATCAGCTTTCCTAAAGTCTAGCATATGTGTCTGACTATGCCTGGCTTCTCCTTTCCACTGTATAGCAAACTCCAGGAGAACATGGTCACTTCCACCTAAGGATCCCCCCCCCACTTGCACCCCATTAACCAAGTCATCCTTGTTGATGAGGATCAGATCTAAAATAGCTGACCCCCTTGTTGCCTCTTCCACCTTTTGGACCATGAAATTGTCTTGGATACAAGTAAGGAATTTGCTAAACCTTGAAGATTTTGCTGAGTGTGAATTCTAGCAAATATCAGGATAGTTGAAGTCACTCATCACTACTACATCTCTCCTTTCTGAGTGTGTGGTCATCTGTTCCAGTATGGCAGGAAAGCTCTTGTGCTCCTTAAAAACAAATGAAGAAAACAAACAAACAAACAACTTTCAAAGCATCAAGCCTGAAGAATTCTGGTGCTTAGTACATTGTGCTTAGTACATTGTGATGTTTTTGTTGTACCAGATAACATTATATCCTTGGACGTTTCCAATGTAATATCTCAGCTACCTGCAATTGTTACCTAGAATTTTGTGTATAAAGTCTCCATTTAATGTCAATTGGAAACCTTTTGCACTTGAAAAAAGAGGGGAATTGCTAAGAAAAAAATTAATCTCTATTTGTCTGTGTTGTATATTAATCCCCTGCAAAAGAAGCTGGGCTTCTTTGAAAGGTGCCCTGAAATTGTACACTATATCTGGACTCACAGTGGCCCTCTTTGCCCGTGCTGTATTACTTAATCACATCACTGTGTAACTTTCATTTGCTCTAATTTCCTTTCAGCCGGAAGCTTTTCCCACTCTGGATGGAACATTTGCAATATGCCTTTCTACTGTGCATGCAAAAAGTAGCATGTTTTTAACTTCTGAGAACTCATTCAAGGAGACAGCATCCTTTTTGTACATGGTGTTCGCTGGGAGTGCTGCGCATCCTGCATGCTTCGTTGGTAGCAGTTTAATGCTGTCATGGTTCTCCTGGGGTTTGTCCCATGTGGTTATAATTAAGTTTTAATGTCTGCCTTCAGGGCAAAACACTTAAGGGGTTAACCAGTTTTCTCCAAAAGAATGAATAGTTAAATGCTAACATACGTTTATCAATATATGGCAGAATTTGGATTAAAATGGTTAGATTTCTTTCCTCCTTTTTTACATCTGTTTCATTTGTGCCATACTGGGGCATGAAGAGGTCTTAGCTCAGCATTATGCAACCCATATACAGCTCTCCAAGTTCAGTCCTGGCTATTTCAATTTCAAAGGGCCTACTATGGATGTGCTGCTAAGAACCTATCTCCCAAAGACTTCCCAGGCAAGGTGGATGAATCAGAGGCCTTCCTTTGCATATAGTCCCTATGTATTGTAACATTCTCATGGAGAACACTGTGGTGCAATGATCTGAGCATTGGACTAGGACACTGGGAGATGAGGCTTCACATCCTGGCTCAACCATGGAAATCCACTTGGTGATCCTGAGCAAGTCACACTCTCTCAACCTCTGAGGATGGCAGTGGCAAACCCATTCTGAAGAAACTTGTCAAAAAACCCTATGATAAGTCCACCTTAGGGTCAGCATAAGTTGGAAATGACTTGAAGACATATAACAACAACAACAACAACAACAAGAACTGTCTCATAATAACTATTTCTACGTTTACTTCATATTCCAGTCTAACTCACCCAATCCCTATATAAGTAGACATCATGATAATGCCAGCATAGAACACTAAGGGACTAAACAAATCTAACTAACTAGGGGCACATTTAAACTGATTAAAAGTTCCAGATTTTGTTCATTTTGTTTCCAGTTTTATACTGGGTTAAAATAAACTGATCTGGGGAGCTGGTATAAAAAGTATCTGATCATGCTAGATGCTGACAGAAAATATTCTAGAATAAACAAAACACGCGTGGCTCTCCAAAATAAAATTGAAAAGAACAGGAACAAATCTGGGACTTTCTGATCTTTTAAATTAATCTGGATGTTCCCAAAGAGACTGTAGTAACAGTCAGTGTCTTTCTTCTACATTAATAATAACAATCAACATAAAACAATAAAATCCATGACACAGGGAACCTGCAAAAGGGGATGCTGACAGGGATAACAGCAAGTTTAGAGGAAGTTTCCTGGGAGGGGACTGCAACATAGGAGTTATTCACATGCTGAAAATAATCTGAGATGAATTCGGGTTGAATCCCTGTTGTTCACACACACACACACACACAATGCACCCGAATCAGTTTTGGTGAGGCTACCCATAAATCCACTTAACCTGGGAAAATCAATACCAGTCCCCCCCCCCCCAAGTTTTAAAAAATGATTGACATCATTGGTTGTGTGAATGATACGATAAGGTGTGTTAAGGCCCTATCATACAAAGTTCTATACTGAAGTACTTTTTAGCTTATTGCTACATTAATAAATTATATGCTTTGTACAAATGAAATCTGAACCCTGTAGGATGTTTCTTTGGTAGCTATCTTATGTGTTATACCTGGACTGAATCAAGCAGTAAGTGCCAATGCTACTTGCCCCCCACAACTTCTGCACAGGCTATTTGTTTGCTCTCTTGAGTGAGGTTTTTCTTTAGCATTTATGCAATGTCTCCAACAACAGATCCATCAGCAGTATCTTCAGAGCCTATTTTCCTCCGTTCCAATCTGTTAAATATAAGTGCACAGGCAAAGGGATCTGAATGAATAAATAATGCAGCACGATTATACTTCTCAGGTAATGTTTTACAAAAAGTCTTTTTTCCTGAAGTACCATGAACTGTTGCCCTTTTTTTTTGTTTTATGCTTAGTTGGCAAAAGGGTCTGGGACTAGCATGGTCCATCATCAGTCTGAGATTATCCTCTTTGCCTCAGATGCCACCTCATCCAAAAACTTTGTCACTAAAGCAAGAGCCTAGTCTCAGTTCACCACATATAGTCCCAGAATACTGCCTAGGTGATTCTGGAAATTATTGTCCAAAAATCAAGGTCTGGATACTGTTTACAAGCTCTGGATGTTGTCTCTGAACTTGGAGGTTCCCTATGGCTCCCATTTTAAAAAGCCATTCAGAAATTGGGCATTGCAACACATTGAGCTCCCTAAGCGCAACAAATTGGTGCTCTAGGAATATTTGAGGGGCTGGATGAAGTAGAGAGGGCAGACCTCGGGGCATCCATTATCTCCCTCTGGGGATTCTTGTTTGCCCGGCTGCTCTGAAGTATTACCATTGCTTTATTTAGAGAAAGTGGTTTGTCTTTGATCCTGCTGGACTATGTCATGCAGAAAGACTAGGTAATTATTTCAAACAGATGCAAAGTGCCATGAGGGCTAGCACAAGGTAGTGGCTAAAAGATTGAGCTCAAGGCTTCAAAGTCCCTCACAGCAGTATCATCTCACCATCTGATTCTGGGCAAGCTGCTATTCTCTTCATCAACAAGTGTGCACTGTTTAATCTGGTGAGTATTCAGGGAACAATTCCTCCCTTCACAATGACATAGGAGGCTCTTAACTTAGACAAGTGCAACATATCTTGAGGAGCTCCAAAATTCATCTGATATAATTTCCACACTTTATCCTAAGACAACCATTATTGCCTTTCACTTCCTCTTCCTCAAATTAGAGACATTTGATAAAATGCTGATCAAGACAGTGTAAGAAGAAGGAGAAAGTTTCTTTACTGCTGATGTTATGGGCTCAGCAGAATAGCAAGGACTCTGCAGGAACTCTCACACTGTGTTACTCTTTTCAGAGAAGCTTAGAAATCAGTGGCAGAATTTACTGCTTTTAAGCACTCACAACTAGGTTGCTTACAATTTTTTTGTAACACTGGATTCTGTCACAGAATCCAGTGATACCAGATATGCCCTGTTTCAAAGGGCAGCAGCCTCATGATACTGTAGTCCCTTGTTTCAACTGTATTTGTGGCCAAGTAGACCCTCTGCTCACAAAATTTGCACAGATATTTATGTATATACATGTGTGTGTGTTTTAAAATTAATAGACAGTGATGAAATAAATGCAAATAAAAGAGATGGAACATTTTTGTATTGAAAAATATGTGCAACAGGTGTAGTTCCACAACAAACTGCAGAAATAATCCAGTTTGAGCCCACTTTAGTGGAAAATATGGCACTAACAGGGTGAAATGCTATTACAAGAAAAGATGAGATCAATGTTTGAGATCAATGTTTGAAAGAAGGTGTTGAGAATTGCTCAACATCTTCTTTGCCTCAGTCTTCTCAGAAAAGGCAAAGGGTGCTCAACCTGAGGAAAATGGAGCAGAGGACAGAATAGGGGAATTTCAGCACAGAATAAGTAAAGAGATAGTACAGGAATACCTTGTTAATCTAAATTAATATAAGTCTCCAGGACCAGATGAACTACATCCAAGGGTAATAAAATAACTGGCAAATGTAATATCGGAGCCATTGGCAATAATCTTTGAAAACTCCTGGAGAACAGGAGAAGTCCCAGCAGACTGGAAGAGAGGAAACGTTGTCCCCATCTTCAAAAAGGGGAAAAAAGAGAATCCCAACAATTATCATCCAGTTAGTCTGACATCTGAAGGGATGTCATATTCAGGAGGGAGCAAGCTTGTTTTCTGCTGCTCCAGAGAACAGGACCCGGAGCAATGGATGCAAGCTACAGTAAAAGAGATTCCACCTCAACATTAGGAGGAGCCTCCTGACAGTAAGGGCTGTTCGACAGTGAAACACACTCCCTTGGAGTGTGGTGGAGTCTCCGTCTTTGGTGGTCCTTAAACAGAAGCTGGATGGCCATCTGTCGGGTATGCTTTGACTGAGATTTCCTGCATGGCAGGGGGTTGGACTGGATGGCCCTTGTGGTCTCTTCCAACTCTACGATTCTATGATACTATCTATCTCACCTTCCATTCACCTGTTATCCCACAAGAACTGGAGAGGGAGCCAATTCATCCACAGACCCTTTTTCTGCTCTTGTGCAATGCCAGGTCAATAAAGAACAAAACCCGCATCATTTACACTCTATTGATGGATGAAGAAGCTGACCTGGCATGCATTAAGGAAACCTGGCTGGGGGGTGATAGTACTGTAATCTGGGCTCAGGCCCTACCAGCCGGGTATTCTGTCAGTGAGCAGCGGACGAGGGGGAGGAGTGGCCTTGGTCCATAAAAAACAACTTTACTTTGGTCAGGATACTTGTCCAGAAAACAAAACATATTGAATGTATTTACCTAAGCCTGAAGACAAATGATAGTCTGAGGGTTCTGTTAGTATACTGTCCACAGACTCCCTAACTGAGCTGACACAATTGGTCTCAGAGTTGATGTTGGAGTTGCCTAGGTTCTTAGTCCTGAGTGACCTCAACATCCCACTCGAGGCCTAACGGGTGTAGCTTGGGAGTTCAACGCTTCATGACAAAAATGGGCCTATCCCAATTAGTCTCCAACCTGTGGTTTTTAGTACAGAACAGGCATATCTGTGGGTGGAGGTAGTTAATATTACCACATAGTCATGAAGAGATCACTTCCTGATCAAGGTTGGACTAAAGGCCACTATTCAACCCCTCGAGGGTAGAGGACCTATTAAAATGGTCCACCCACAAAGAGTAATGGAACTGGTTGGGTTCCAGAATCCCTAGTGGGTTTAATGTTTGGTGATGCCGGTGGTTCTGTTGAGGTCTTGGTTAGTACAGCATAACACACTTCTCTAATATCACTGAACTTCCTTTGTCCTTTTCAAATCTTTCTTCCGTTACATAGGAATCTGTATCTTATTTAGGTTAAACTCTCAACTGCACCTCTGGCAGTTCTAACTGCTTTCAGCAGCTCTTGACACACTCAAACCTCCTAATGGCTCCTCTTCCTTTTTATAGCTGGTTATCAGGCAGGCCCCCACCTTTTTGACTAGCCTGTCTCTAATTGGCTGTTCCAAACATTCCAGTCTGCCAGTGCTTCTCTACTAAATCAGTCCAATCCTGACAGAAATAATCCAGAATTGAATCCGGTTTTGCAGAACACAGTCCCTCATTATTCAAATATTAGTAACTTCTACAGTCAAGGATTATTGTTCCAAGTATTGACTGCTAGAAACTGAGTGGGGGTAGGAGGATGAAAATGTGTTTTGGAAGACTATTGGTTTAATAATGACCAAATGATTTCATTTCTACTATGACTGCGGCTTTGAATAAACATACTATAATGACAGTATGTATGCCTTAGTTGACAACATATCCTATCTTAGAAATAAATTAGTTTCAGCTGTGTGCACTGACTTGTACACAAAACCATTGGTCTCCATCTTTCTGCTAATGTCTTTTCTGAGATATAAATTGGTTTCTGTACAGACTGCTTAAGTTAAAGCCACTGAGGTGTAGAATAATATTGGTGCAAGCAAGATGAATCTGATATGAATTTTTAGGCATCTGAAGTTTTAGTTTTATGGCAACATTCTACAGGAAATTGTGCTGCATATGATTTAATTCAGCTCAGTTCCTAAATATATAGCATAATGTCCAAAAATCAGAGAACAAATCAGGTCTAAGCTTCCATGTTGCTGCTCTTAGAAACAAAGAATCATAGAGTTGGATGGGACCTCCTTGGTCACTGAGTCCAACCCTGCAGTCAGTGCAGGAACTACAGCTAAAGTATCCAGCCTCTTTTTGAAGACTTTTAGAAGACTCAGGTGCTGTACAGACTGGCATTAAATGCCGGCACGGGGGCGGAGTGGGGGCATGGTGTCTGCATGATTCATGCCCTAACTCCGCCCCTATGCAGGCATGACCCCGCACACCCCACTATATGGCAGGCAGCATCATGGCGCTCCTCTGGCACTGCATCCAGATGACACAGCACCAAAGGAGAGCCGAAAAGCCATGGCACTGGAGGCTATGACACGCTTTCCATGGTGTAAAAAGGAGCTGCTTTTTGTGGCTCCTTTTTGTGCCATGGAAAGGCCAGATCAGGGCCACGGCATGTAGTTGCAGCGGCCCTGATCTGGCACTGAAAGGGGCAATTGGTTCCACTGCTGAATCCCTCTTACTGTTAAGAAATTCCATATGTTCAATAGAATCCTACTCTCCTCTAACTTAAAATCATCTGTCCTGGTTCTATCTCTTGGGGCAGGAGAGAACAGGCCTGCACCCTCTTCTCTGTGACAGCACTTGAAGTATTTAAACAGTGCAATCATGTCATCCCTCAAGTCTTCTCTTAACCAAGCCAATTCCTTCTACCTTTACTATGTTTTATTCTCTATACCTCTTACCATCTTTCTTGTCTTTTTCTGAACATGCTCCAACTTTTTTATATCCTTCTTAAAATGAGGCCTAACTAGCACAGAATATAGTGGAATTATTACTTACTTGATTTGGAAACTACTGTATATACTCATGTATAAGTCTAGAAACTTTTGTCAAAAAATTGACCCAAAAAATCTGAGTCGACTTATGCATGGGCCAGTATAGGTACTGTATATATGTAGAATTTTGTAATTTCTTTGACATTGTTTTCCTTTGCATAATCCTTTAGACCCTTTGTTACATGCCTCTAGATTTTACCCTTGACTTATCCATGGGTCATATCAAAATCCATAATTTTGACCCCAAAATGTGCCCTTGACTTATACATGAGGTCAACATATAGTCAAGTTTATACAGTATGCTCCTATTAATGCAGTTTTTTGCCTCACTAAACCCTGCTTCGTCTTCACGCATGGCACCTTCAGCAAAAGCTGCTGGAAAAGTATGCAGGTAAGTTGCTTATATTCCCAAAGCTACTGCTGCTGCTCCTCCTCCAGATCATTTTAGAATGGTCTTCCGAATGCTTTGCACATATTAATTCAGCAATACTCGGAGCAATCCCATAAAGTAAGTCTATGGCATTTTTCCATTTTGCAGATAAGCAGAGCCAAAAAATTCATCTCAATTTAGCAGTCAGCCAACACTTGTGCCTATCCCAGCTCTGATTATCTTTGAGAAGTGTTATAACCTGACATCATACTGATGTCAAGAAAAAAAACCTAAGGTCCCAATAAGAGGGACGTGTCAAAGGACTGCTCACTAACCTTTGTTTAGATGAACAATGGAAGAAAGGTGGCTGGGCTAAGCTAATTCAAGATTTATTAAACCTCTAAATCCCTTTCAACAGATATTTTTATATTTCTTGGAGTTAAAAATAAGCTGAGGGACTTATTGGATCTATAAATTGGATAATGACTAGGATTTTGTTTCAATCACATCTTCAAAATTTTCCCATTGGTATCATCTGTTGAAATCAAATCACATAAGAGAGAAATACTTACAACTAATTACCATTGCCCCTCTGAGAACTGTTTTTACAGAACTACATTTCCAAACTATGATAGCATCTGTCTTGGATGGCAGATACAGAAATGTTCTGAGAGACTTAAGGCTCTGCATTTGTGGTTTGGGAGAGGCTGAGTATGTCACACATTATTTATTCTATTGCTTGCTTTATCAATGCTTGGGACAAATTTTATCTCCCTGACAGGTGAGAGCTCCTACATAAAACTGTGCTGGTTACACAAGGGTATGGAGTGAGTGGTGGCCTTCCAGCACCAGGGGTTTCTGGATGAAATGGATTATCTAGTTCCATTTCAATCTGGCTTCAAACTTAGTTATGGGAAGGACGCTTTGGTTGCCTTGGTGGAGGACCTAAGCAGGAAACTGGACGGGGGAGTGTGTCTTTGTTGGTTCTGCTGGATCTCTCAGCAGCTTTCAATACAATAGACCATGGCATTCTTCTGGGATGGGACTTGGGTCACTGTTAGGCAGTGGTTCTCGTCTTTCCTGGAGGGGCAGACCCAGATGTTGGAGCTTGCTTGTGGAGTCCCACATGGTTCTGTTTTGTCCCCCATGTTATTTAACATCTTCCTGAAACCACTGAGAAAAGTCATATCTCTGTCGGGTATGCTTTGATTGAGAGTTCCTGCATGGCAGGGGGGTTGGACTGGATGGCCCTTGTGGTCTCTTCCAATTCTATGATTCTATGGAACTTTGGAGTTCAGTGTCACCAGTATGTGGATGACACCCAACTCTATCTCTCCTTTCCATCTGATTTCAAGGAAGCTGTCTCTGTACTGAACCTATGTCTGATGCCAGAAATCAAACAAATTGAAACTTAATCCAGGCAAGACAGAGGTGCTCCTGGTCACTCATAAGGCAGGTCAGGGAAGAGGGGCTTTGCCTGTGCTGGATGGGGTTACACTCCCCCTGAAATCTCAGGCTTGTAGCCTGGGTGTTCTTCTTGACCCAGCTCTGAGCCTTAATGCCCAGGTTTCAGCAGTGGCCAGGAGTAAATTTGTACAGCTAAAACTAGTGTGCCAGCAGCACCTGTTCCTTGAGACATCAGATCTGCCTATGGTGACATATGCCTTGATTACATCCTGCTTGGACTACTGTAACACACTCTACATGGGCTTCTTTTGGAAACTGTTCAGAAATTTCAGTGGGTTCAAAACACCACATGTAAAATACTGGCTGGGGCCAGTTATATGGCACATATAACTCCCTTGTTGAAACAGCTTCACTGGCTACCAGTTTGTTTCTGGGCACAATTCAAGATGCTGGTCCTGATCTATAAAGCCCTATACATGTTAGTTCCAGACAATTTGAGAGGCCCTATGTATCTGTATTAACCAACTAGAGCACTGAGATCTTCAGGAGAAGGCTTTCTCTCGGTCCCACCATGATCATAGACTTACTGGTGAGGACATGTGAGAGAGCCTTCTCAGTGGCTGCTCCCACGCTCTGGAACTTCCTTCCATGAGAGGCTAGGCAGACCCCATCTCTGCTTTCGTTTTGCTGGCAAGTAAAAATGTTTTCATTCAGACAGGCTTTTTAAAATCATGATAAGGTGGTGTGTGTGTTTGAAGTTATGATTTTAACTTTTACATGTATTTAATGTTAATTACATACTGTTTTAACTGGATTGTTTTAATTTTGTGTAGCCCTGTTGGTGCTCTTGGACCTCTCAGCAGTCTTCGATACCATAGACCATGGTATCCTTCTGGAACGCCTGAGGGAACTAGGAATCGGAGGCACTGCTTTGCAGTGGTTCCGGTACTATCTCTTGGGCAGGTTCCAGATGATGTCGCTTGGTGACAGTTGTTTGGCCAAGAGGGAGCTCAAATTGGGCATCCCTCAAGGCACGATACTGTCGCCAATGCTATTCAACATTTACATGAAGCTGCTGGGCGAGATCATCCAGAGACATGGGGCGGCATGTTATCAGTACGCTGATGACACCCAAATTTATTTCTCTATGTCTTGGACTGTTTCAGCGACCAAGGAGGGCACCTCTCCTCTGAATGACTGCCTGAGATCAGTAATGGATTGGATGAGGGAAAGTAGACTTAAGTTGAATCCAAACAAAACAGAGGTACTGGTGATAGGTAACCCCAATCTGGGTATGGAGATATGTTCACCAGTCCTAAATGGGGTCACACTTCCCCTGAAGGACTGTGTCCACAGCTTGGGGATGCTCCTGGATTCGTCGCTTCATCTATCTTCTCAGATTGACGCGACAGCCAGGAGCACCTGTTATCAGCTTCAGCTGATACGCCAGTTGCGTCCCTACCTGGAACAACGGGACCTAGAAATGGTTGTACATGCCCTGGTAATCTCTCGTCTTGATTTCTGTAATGCACTCTACATGGGGCAACCCTTGTGCCACATCTGGAAGCTTCAATTGATACAAAACATGGCAGCCAGATTGGTCGCCAGAAAATCTGGGTTTGAACGAATTACACCTATTCTAAAGTCACTACACTGGCTGCCTATTAGCTTCTGGGCACAGTACAAGGTGTTGGTTATCACCTATAAAGCCCTACATGGCTTGGGTCCAGTCTACTTGAAGGAACACCTCCTCCCATAAAATCCTTCCCGTACACTCTGTTTCTCCAGGAAATTTTTTTTACTACCATGAAAGACCAGACTGATATTGATCTCCCAGAGATCTTTTTCTGCTATGGCTCCTAAAGCTTGGAATGACCTGCTGGAAGACATTTGCCAATTATCCTCATTAGAGGCTTTCAAAAAAGTGACAAAAACCTTTCTCTTCCAGCAGGCCTTCCCTGAGTGATAACCGCCCAGAACCGATTGCACCAGGCCTTCTTACTATATCTCCTCATCATTCGTGGATTGTCGAATAACCTTGTAGTATTGATATATATTTTGATCATGTTTTATTATGTCAATTTTATAGTTTGGGAGGGAGGTTTGGGTCAGGGTTTTGTGGGGGTTTTATTGTTTTTGTATTGTGTACTGCATAAATTCTTTTTAAAAAAATTTTTATTACATTTTATTATTAGAAATACAGAAGTAGAAAATAAGTAGAAAAAAGAAAATAAAAAGAGAAAGGAGAGTAAAAGAAGGAAAGAAAAGAAGGAACTTCCTTTCTCCACAACAATTCTGGTATATCTTCATGCTTCATAAATAACGTCACTGTTAACAATTAGTTACATAAATTCAAAGATCTTCACTTCTGTTGTTACCCGCCTTGATCCCCAAACGGAAGAGGTGGGATATAAATAAATAAATAAATAAATAAATAAATAAATAAAATTATTATTATTTTAAGTTGTAAAATTTTAAAAGGTTTTTATCTTGTGAGCTGGCTTCAGTCCCTTTTTTGGGAGACAGGCAACATAAAAATGAAACAAATAAATAAATAATACTTTCAGACTGTGGTCCTTATGTTACACACAAAACAGCCTTATTCATGTTTGTTATTTGAAAGATATTGCTATACGCTGTGCAGGTGATTCCCTAATTTGATGCTTTATACAGATGTACATGCATGTACATGTTTGTATTCTTTTACTGGATTTTATTGTTGTTGTTGTTGTTTATTTCTAATGGCTTTTAGTCAAATACATTAAACAATTGACTGACTGACCCATTGCTGTAATCTACACACACCATGTTCAATGTGGAGTCTACAGACAAACATAACATTCCAAGTAGATGGCATTTCAATTTCTGTCTAAATTCCTCTACCAGTGCCTAAGACTTTTCTACTGTCAAGCAATCCCTTTTCCCCATGTAATTTCAACCAACTGGTAGAACAACAGAAGACAAGTGCACACAGTCCTCTACCTGTCAATGCTTCAGATATTTAAAGACAGCTGCCATGTCTCATATTAATCTTTTCTTCTTCAGGCTAAACCCATCTAACTTTTTCAACCTTTCTTCTTGAGTTTGATATTCTTTTCCAGGGATGAGCAACTGTCATAGGTGCAAAGAGCCAATTTTCTGATTATTGGAGCCACCAGTAGTCTTAGTCTCTCTCTCTCTCTCTCTCACTCATTCTCTCTCTCACAAACACACAGAACCAAAAGTCAAAAACAAACAACCCCAAAATTGTTTTTTGACTTAGCATTAATGTTATGCAAGGCAGGGTGGCTCTGCAACCTACTTAAAAGACAAATTGTTGCTTTTGGAAGTTTTCAGGAGCAGCAATTGATCCTTTTTGTTGGCCAGGGAATTGGGATGAGCCAGGGTCCCAAAACCAACCTTGTAGGCAACATGCATCCCTATGGCTGAACTTTGCCCACCTTTGTCCCCACCCTCTTGGATATCATTGAGGGATGGGCAATTTCCAACAAATTTGAAATTGGCCACTGTAAAACCTCTATTAAAAAAGCCCTCCCTCGACCCCCTGTTGCACAACAATTATCGGCCAATCTCGCTATTGCCATTTTTGGGGAAGGTGATCGAGCGGGCGGTTGCAATTCAACTTCAATCGATCTTGGATGAAATGGAATATCTAGACCCATTTCAAACCGGCTTTCGGGCGGGTTACGGGGTTGAGACTGCTATGGTCGCCTTGGTCGATGATCTCCGTCTGGGCATGGACAGGGGAAGCGTGTCCCTGTTAGTGCTCTTGGACATCTCAGCGGCTTTCGATACCATAGACCATGGTATCCTTCTGGGGCGCCTGGCGGAGGTGGGAATCGGGGGCACTGCGCTCCAGTGGTTCCGATCCTACCTCTCCGGGAGGTCCCAGATGGTGCAGCTGGGAGACGTGCGCTCCGATGAGAGGGCCCTTACATCTGGGGTACCTCAAGGAGCCATTCTGTCTCCCATGCTTTTTAACATTTACATGAAACCGCTGGGAGAGATCATCCGGAGACATGGGGCGCGGTGTTATCAGTACGCTGATGACACCCAAATAGTCTTCTCTATGTCTCCGACTGATGCAGTGACCGGGAGTGGCATCTCTCCTCTCGTGGCCTGTCTGGAGTCGGTAATGGGCTGGATGAGGGACAACAGACTCAGCCTGAATCCAGAGAAGACGGAAGTACTGGTGATAGGTTCCCCCGGTCCGGGGTTGGCGGTGGTTCCACCTGTCCTGAACGGAATCACGCTTTCCGTGAAGGACTCTGTACGCAGCTTGGGGGTGCTCCTGGACTCGTCGCTCCACCTTACATCTCAGGTGGATGCGACGGTCAGGAGCACCTGTTATCAGCTTCGGCTGATACGCCAGCTGCGTCCCTACCTTGACCGGGGAGACCTTGAAACTGTTGTACACGCCCTGGTAACCTCTCGTTTGGATTTCTGCAATGCGCTCTACATGGGGCAACCCTTGTACCATACCCGGAAGCTGCAACTAGTGCAGAATATGGCAGCCCGTCTGGTCACTGGCACTGCCAGGGCCAGTCATATAACTCCAGTCCTTAAAGACTTACATTGGCTGCCTATTCGCTTCCGGGCGCAATACAAGGTGTTGGTAATTACCTATAAAGCCCTAAATGGCTTGGGCCCAGGGTACCTGGAGGACCGCCTCTCTCCGTACAATCCGCCCCGCGCACTTCGATCTTCAGGGCAGCTATTGCTAAGAGTTCCAGAGGTGAGATATAACTCCACCTCTAGGAGGGCTTTCTCCATCTCAGCCCCCAACCTCTGGAACGCGTTGCCCTTCGAGCTCCGCTCAGCCACCTCCCTACCTCAATTCAGGAAGGGGTTAAAAACCCACTTATTTGAACAAGCTTACCCTGACCAGTAATTCTTCCCCCCCCCCAATGTCAGCATTGTTTTGCCGATATGTTATTTTTATTATTTTTACTGAACTGTTTTTAATGTATTTTATTTGGTTTGTATAATTGTATTGTTATTCCCTGCTGTTCACCGCCCTGATTTTCTAGAAGGGCGGTATATAAATAAAATTTTATTATTATTATTATATTATTATTATTATTATTATATCCCAGGATAAATTTCAGTTTGCCAATATCTCTCTTAAAATGTGACTCTCAGAATTAAGCATTACAACCTTGCCTTGTTGTCCAGTTTCCTACAACAATCCTTTTCAGAATATCTTCTGTGGTCTGCACAACTCACTTACCTTGCCTATTGACCCAAGGTATGAGCATCACAATAGTGGCTGCAATCTTATATGACACAGCGTAGCATAGTTTTTCAACATGCAGAATTATACAGTGGACCCTTGTTATACGCTGGGGTTTGGTTCCAAGATCCCTCGTGTATAACAAAATCCGTGTATGCTCAAGTCCCATTAAATATAATGACATAGCAAAATGGTGTCCCTTATAAAAAATGGAAAATCAAGGTAAATTTATACATTTTTGGAACATTTTCAAACTGTGTATGCTTGAATCCGTGTATAAAAAACCCGTGTATAAGAAGGGCCGACTGTACTATGGTTGTTTATTCAGCATTTCATTTGCTGCAGCCCTTCTGGCCATTCTGAGGCTGGTGAAGAGTGGAGGGGATCAGAGAAGCATCTAGATAGGTTTCCACAACCAGCTACCAAGACCATTCATGACTGGGGCTTCAGCAGCAACTCTAAGGTAGCCTGGAGGGAGCAGTTGTGGTTGCTGTGGAAGGAGAAAAGGAATGCAAAACTCAATGCCAATCAAAAATAGGTATTATTATTATTATTATTATTATTATTATTATTATTATTATTAGCATAGGATTCATTTACACCTGTGCATGCCGCTAGCAGGATGACAGCTATTGTATGTTTTAATATAATGACAGGATTTTACCAGATTTGACTTAGCTTAAGGTTATCAGCAAATAACAATGGAAATAGCTACTGAAGAAGTAATGTGAACCACTAGGCATTTGGAAGCATCAGGCTAATACAAATACAAAGTGATGAAATAAGCTACTGAGACCTCTGGCTGACCTCAATGGATGAGGTACACACTTCACATCTGCCTATGAGGACATAGCCAAATGTTTCTGTACTATGCTAATGCTGAACTATGCAGCATTGCCACCAATAACTGGCTAATGGCAGCCATGGAGTATGAGTCCTCCATGGATTCATTTCCAGTTGTCCATAAAAGACCAACACATGCAAACATTTACACCATGTTTGCATAATGGAACAACAGGCACTCAGGATGGGAAGAAAAGGCATGGTCCAATTTACATGTATTCAAGGGGTGTTGAGTGATAGACTAGTGTGTTCTTCCTCAGTCTTCAGTGCAGTGTAAAGGGACTTTAGCCAAAGAGTAAAACTGAACATTTCATTTGAATTTTGTCTTTCCCCCAATGCTTAATGTTCATGGCCTCCAAAGGGGCCACTGACACTTCTCACATGGCTGGCTGGCTCAGTGACTGGAAGGGTCCTAGTTGCTTAAGGTTGAGGCTGATGCACATGCAAGTCATAGTCTCAGGACAGCAAATGGAGTAAGAACAAACTCAGTGAGTTCCAACCAGCTTTCACTACTCCATTAAAGCACTACTGCTCTGCAGTCTACTCTCCCCTGCTGCTCTGTACAGATGCACATAACTGCAGAATGCAAGGATCACATTCCTTTCCTCTGCATGACCCATGGCTTCACTGAGAAGTATGATATAACAAGCTGAGGAGTTAAAGGTCAGATACAGAGATCATGGCCAGCATGGTACACCTTTTGCACAACATAAATATACACCATCATTGTTTCACTAGATCTCACAGTTGTGCAATACAGTTGTCCTTGGCCTTGGGCACACCTGTCACATAATAGTCAATTAGCACCCTATGCATCAAGTCAAAAGTGAGGGTGGAACTGTGTGTGTTCTTGTGAAATGGTCAGCTGCACTAAGGACAATATGTAGGGAAGGTCTGAGGAAGTGCAACCACTTGAGCATGCATGTTTACATCATCCTAATACCCTAACAGGTTTCTAGCCAATGAGGCCTTCTCCACAAAAATCAAGGTTGCTTTTTGAGGAAGCAACAACGTCTATGTCTGTACATCATTATATAACAGTTAGCTGGTCAGAGGTAAAAATAAAATTCAAAAGCATTGCATCACACACACACATACACACATCTTTTAAGTTTTGTATCTTTTTCCTGTCCTCTGGAATTTAAATCTTGCTTTGGAGTTATTAAAAATGCTCTTGGCTTTTCCTCCCACCTTTTTTCCTGGGCATCCCTAAAGAAAAGAAAACCATAGAGATTTTTTTTAAAAGATATTCAGCTTTTAGTAATTAAGCTTTTGTGAGAACTGAGAGAATATTTAATGCCATGCAGCTTTCACAGATTTGGAGAGTTTAGAATG
This sequence comes from Sceloporus undulatus, assembly GCF_019175285.1. Taxonomy (NCBI): domain Eukaryota; kingdom Metazoa; phylum Chordata; class Lepidosauria; order Squamata; family Phrynosomatidae; genus Sceloporus; species Sceloporus undulatus. The sequence continues at coordinate 175,035,083 of NC_056522.1, read as the reverse complement.
GAAGTACAAGAAGACAATTTAGCAGAGTCACTGAAAGCAACCTTTCTGATAAGTTCAGACAATTAAGAAGCTGCTTTTCCAGGCATAATACAGTGGGGGGAAATTTGAAGGCATGAAGACAGTTTTCTTCTCTTCTCGGTCAAACCCTTCCCCTATTCCTAAGTGCTTGATTTCTATCCTTGCTACTCAATGGCTTGCTTCTCAATGGAGCTTGAGAGAGAATTTTGGAAATGGAAGGCCTTTCTGTCTACAGCTAGCAGGGTCAATTCAGTGTGGCAGCTGTGAACTGGTGACATAGACTTATATTGACACGAGCCCCTTTTTGCTGCAGAATCACAAAGCAAAAGCACCCGGGGCTCTTCTGCCTTTTTCAATAAGATACAAAATTTTTGTCTTCCTTATATTAAGCAGAGATCTGTCATCTTGACTTGTACACTAAATGGTCCATTCTGACTGTCTTGTCTTGTGTCCAATCCTAGCCAGAATCTGGAAACATGTGTTAAACATTCGGCATGTTTGGGGAAGAGTTGGAAGGGCCTCAGGCTAGGGCTCCCTGATGTCTGCTGGAGGGTAGTCAATAATCATTAGCCCTTCAAATGGTAGATGCCCAACCTAAACTGTATTTATTTATTTAAAAAAATATTTAAGCTACAGGGAAAGGCATTTTAGAGAGCATGGCTTCCCTGAAGTAATGAAGCAATGATGTAATGCATGGTGCCAAAGGAATGCAATGATAAAATATTGGTGTTTGGGATGGGCATTTAACACAGTGCCATCCAGGAAAATGAGAAGCTATTATGAGTAATTTACCCATCCTTATGGATAATTTACTCATGCATTTAAGGTTCTCCGGGGGGGGGGGGGGTGTTTGTGTTTTTTTCATTTTTAGGGTTTTATCTGTGCCCACTCTGCTAGACCTGTGTCTCAGAGAGGAGGTAAAATGTTCAAATCATAGAGAAATGTGGTAAATTAAGTGGATCATTTCAATTTCCTAATGTTTGTGTGCCAGATTTGAAATTATGCCTAGAGAATTATTGAGAAATTATGGAGCTTTTTGACTGGTTTGCATGGTGTTTAGCATTGCACTGCACTTTTCTTAGCTAGCTCACTTGCTCTGTGGGAGAGATGAGGAACATGTAGTCCTGCAGATATTATTGAATTAATTTTACCATTAGCTATGCTGGCTAGGGTTAATGGGAATTGCAGTCCAACAACTTTAGAGGGCCACACATTCCCCACCCCTTCTCAGTGAAAGTTTACAGATGTAAAAGAGACTCAAGTAAAGGAAGGGAAAACATGATGAGTCCAAATGCAACTAGAGGAAGTATAAATAGAGAAGAAAATTACTTGGTGCTCTGACAGTGGAACAGGTGCCACCGGAGAACAAGACAGATGAGTGGAAGAAGGGGGCAGATGACCAGCCACTGCTGCCTCCCCAACCCCTGAGAGCAGAGCGGAGAAAGTAAAGGAGTGGGGACATGAAGGGATCAGGGAAACCCAGAGAAGCATGAGGGGACAAGGTAGGGAAGTAAACAAACAATAGGAAGAATGATATAGGGAGGCAAACAGATACTTGGCAGAAGCAGTAGTGATGGGTATCACTAACATGAGAGAATGGCAATGAATCATAGCTAACATTTGTTGCCACTGCACACAGGGAGATGGAGGTGGACCTCCTTGCATTATTCCATCAGCTAGAAAACCCTATGGTAAGACATCAGAAGTAAGACACTGGCAGAACCAGAGCACTAACAGAGAGATTGGAAGAAATAAAGGGATATTACATTTGCAAGAATAGCCAAGGGCATAAGAAAGATGGTGAGACAAATAGCAGACATGCTCAGAAAGGCAAATGCTATCCAAAGCAGCAACACACATAACATAGGGATACAGAATGTGAGGAGCATGAGTCAAGGGAAGCTAGACATAGCAAACATGGAAATGGAGTGCATGAATGTAGCAGTACTGGGGGTGACTGAGTTAAAATGGACAGGAATGGGTCACTTTGAATCAGACTGTTGGGGCATGTAAAATCAGGATTCAGCATGCAACATACAGAAGACATATGTTAGGAACGGGAACTCCACAGGAAGGTCTCTGTTGTGAAGCTCTGTGCAGGCTGCAGAGAAAAATTCTTCCCATGCAAAAGCTACCGGCTAGACAAAAACTGCTGGACTGCTGAGTACTCACACTGAGGCTTTACATTTGGTTTCATTATATACAACAAACCATCAAAGTGCTTTGCCAGACTCCTGTTTACAATACAACCACCACACTGAACATTCAGCTCACACTCTTATATACAATTTCCCCTCCTGGGGTTTGAGTCTATTCCACTACTGCTATGACACCCAGTTTCCTGTCACCTGACAGCTGTAACTCTGCAGAATTGAAGGAAGCAGGCTTCCTGTGACTCAGGACTCTTCAAATGTTGAGTCATCATGTTGCCCAACTGAAGTCAGGCTACCCCTTTACCTTTGTCCCAGTTTCAGGCCATAGCCATATCTATGACATTTTCTGCCCAGTGTGCACTTTACTTTAAGACAATTACACAGTGTCCTACTCAGGGAATAAAGAGGCATCAAGGAACGGGGAGGCTTTCATACTAAGAAAAGATATGGCAAAAGCAGTCAGAGGATACAGTGCAAAATCAAAGTGAATCATCTCAATAAGGGTCCATGAAAAACCTTGAATATCACCATAATTCAAATATATGCACCAACCACAGAGGCAGAATAGGATATCAAGCTGATCATAGACTACTAGAATGCCAAAATTGGAAGCAACGAAGAATAAAAAACAGTAGGCAGACTTGGATTAGGCAAAAGAAACAGAGCAGGTAAGTTTCTGATAGATTTTTGTGAAGCCAACAACTTATTCATTGCAAAGACATTTTTCATACAACCAAATAGAAGGCTATACATATGGACATCACCAGATGGCCAACACAAAAACCAAACAAATTGAACCTCCATACTGGTAGCCAAGACTAAACCAGGCGTTGAGTGTGGCACAAATAACAAATTACTCAAATCAAATATAAGAGTAAAGCTCAATAAGAAAACAGATACCCAAATATGATCTAAACAATATCTTATCAAAATTTATCAACAATATAAAGAACAGATTTGCGTTATCAAGTATAATAACACGAAGAACTATGGTCTGAAGTCAGGGACATAATAATAGAAGAATGCAAGCAGACAATTTTAATAGACAAAAAGAAAGAGAAGAAACCGTACATGAAAATTAAAATGGTACAAGTAATAAAAGAAAAAAGAGAAGCAAATCAAAAAAGAAGACAGGAACAAACTAAGAATAATGAGTGCAACAGTACAACAGCTATTATAAAAAGATAAAGAAAACTACTACAACCATCAATGCAAAGAAATAGAAGGCAACAAAAAGGGGAAGAACAGGAGATCCATTCCACAAGATCCAACAAAATCAAAGGAAAATTCAAACCAAGGAACAAGATGCTCTATGACAATAAAAAAACATAATTCAAGGCCAAGAAGAAGTAAAAAGATGTTGGGTGCAATGCACAGAAGCTGCGGACAGAGTGTGTCAGGGGAAGTGTGACCCCATCCAGAACTGGCTGACATAATTCCATACCTGGGCTTGGGTTTCCTATAACAAGTACCTCCGTCTTACCTGGATTCAGCTTGAGTTGGTTTTTCCTCATCCAGTCCATTACTGCCCCAAGACAGGCATTCAGAGGAGAGATGCCATCCTTAGTCACTGCATCAATCTGAGACATAGAGAAATAGATTTGGGTGTCATCAGCGTACTGAATAACACCCTGCCCCATGTCTCCAGATGATTTCACCCAGTGGCTTCGTGTAAATGTTAAACAGCATGAGAGGCAATATGGAGTCCTGGGGGACGCTGAATTTTAGTTCTCTTTTAGAAGAGCAATTGTCCCAAAATCCAAGGCTGCATCTGCACTGCAGAAATAATCTAGTTTGACACCACTCAAATTGATCCAGTGTAACAGTAATGGTGAAGGCGTTGGAAGTCTCTCTCATTGCTTCTGACTTAAAGTTGGCATCCAAATCAGCTCTTATCTGAGAGATTTTATCTGTGAAATAATCATTAAAAGCATCACAGCAAGCTATGGTTGAATCTAAGAGGGTTCTGGGTAGGAGGCAGTTGTGTTAAACTCCTTACCGCCCTGAACAGCTCAGTTGGACGAGATTTCACAGACATGACAGATGCAGAGCAGAAAGATTTCTTGACTGCATCTATCGCCACTTGATAGCACCTAAGCAAAGTCCAATGAAGTGTCTTATCAGATATGAGTTGAGATTTCAGCCAACGCTTCTCTAGTCGCTGTCCAACCCACTTCATTTGTTTAAGATCTTCAATGTACCAAGGGTTACAGGTTTTAGCGGGTTGGAAAGGACGCTTGGGAGCAATCATGTCTATAGCTCTGGTGATGTTGTTATTCCTCAAATTAACCAGAACTTCGACAGAGTTTAACTGCCATGGCCACTTTAACTGCCATGGCTCAGTACTGTGGAATTCTGGGATTGGCAGCTTTGTGAGACATTTAGGCGGGGTACAGACCGCCGCTTTGCGGCGGTCTGCCACCGCTGGCGGCTAGTCCGCGGGGGAGCCGGAGCCTCCACACGGCGCGGCTCCCCTGCGGACTGAAAAAGAAGCTCCAAAATGAAGCTTCTTTTCGAGTCGCGTTTGCGACGTAGCGAGGCGCCAGGGGCGCACTCGCTACGTCACAAAGGACGCGACGCATACGGACGCTCAGCGTCCGATACGCAAAGATGGCACCGGCCATGTAGAAGGGCCGGCGCCATCTTGTACGGACGGAGTCCGTATTAGGCCAAGGAGCGTCTAAAAGAGACGCCCCTTTTTTAAAATGGGACGTCCTCCGGACGTCCGAAATGCCGGTTTGTAACCGGCCATTGTCTTGTGTGTCAGAGACCTCTGTTACTGCAACAAACTACAGTTCCCAGAATTCTATGGCACTGTGTCATGGTGACGGTGGACTTAGTGCAGAGTTAAAGTGGTGTCAAACTGTATTATTTCTGCAGTGCAGATGCAGCCTTGGATTTTGGGACATACGAGGACAAAAATCCAATGCACCCTAATAGTCCTCAACCTTGTATGCTTCTGGCCACTGGCATGAAAATGGCAGTCACATTAGGAAGCATAAGGATGAGACGGAAGCTAGCTGCAACATGTCCTGAGTCTTTCCTTTTGAATGACCTCTGATTGCATCATAGACTACTCTAGGAAACTGAGTCCTAGAGTGTTCTAAGAATGTTCCTGAATGTTTTTGTGGTTAGGGATGAAAATATTCTCTTTTCATTCTCCAATGCAAGAGTAACTGCAAAATAATTACACACATAATTTTTCAATTATTTCTTTTTGCATTGTAAGCTTCTATGTAGTCACCTGGTGTGAATCACTGGAACAGCTTTGATTTTTGCAATCCATTCCAGGGGTTTGTTGGTGCAAATCTGGAAATGGGTGTGAAGAATGAAAATGTAAGAGAGTAAAATTAATCATAATTAAATGATTGTATTTACTTTAATATATAAAGCAAGGCTATCTACACCCTTTGTTTGAAAGAAAACATCTTTATTTTAAAACAAACAAACAATTGAACTACTATAAATAGCGAAAAGTGCTAGTTTTCCTCATTGGACTATAGCTTAGAAATTGCCAAGTGAAACCAGTAAGCAAAGTATCTGGCTCTGTAATTCAGCAAATCAGATTAAGGTTTCTAATAAACCAGCTTGCTTTTTTTTTAAAAAAACAAAACTTTCAGCTATTTCCCCCAATATTTCACCTCTCTCTTGTGGAAATTTCTGTCTTAAAACGTATGGGGGGCTAATTATAATGAAGTAATTCTAACTTTTTTCATTTCTACTGTTTCACTGAGTTTTAGAATAAACCTGAAACTATTCCCAAATGTGAGCACATGTATTATTTAGAAACAAGTTCCTTGTTTTTCCATTCCATGTTTCTTACTCATTGTATAAACACTTGCTGAGGGGATTAAAAGATAAGTGGTTTTAAAACCACACACACTATTCTTGATATCCTTTACAAAATAAAAAATAATAAATGTTTTCAGAGGTCTGATGTACTGTGTAGCAGGCAATTAATACACTTTCCGTCTGGAATTTCTAATATTTGAATGAGCAGGGTTTAAGAAAAGATTGATACAGATAATGCACCAAGAGGTACAGATAATAACCAAACTTGGAATATGGAGAATATGATGGAGAAATCATAACTTTCATTATAGTCTTTTGTGCCTCATGCACATGCTAAAATTAACACAAAGGGCATAAATAATGTGATCTACACTGTAAGCACTCTGCAGTTGTTTTATGCCTTTTATTAATGATTCTTCATCAGTGTCTTCGGTCCTGTCACTATCCTTCTTGAACTGTGGTTCCTAGAGTCAGACAAATTATTCCAAGTAAGGTTTAATAAAATGTGCCAGTTCACTATTCCATTATGTGTGAGGAATTCATAGAGGCTGTTTCTGCAGTTTCAGTGAATGTGGAAGGCATTGACAAATAATTACGCACCACCTAAAAATGTGCAACTGAATGGCTGTAATCCTGTTGGTTAGTAATCCTGTTGGTTAGTCTCAACTATAGTGCACAAATTGAATAAATTATTGAATAGTAAATCGAGAAATAGATAAATCCAATTGATTCAATAACCCTGCTCTGCTTGGGACTAACAATAGGACTTAGGTCCATCTGAATGGTTAAACGTTTGGAGTTCAGCTTACCCTGCCATAAACTGAGTGCACAACTGCACAATAGCCAAAAAACCACAGCTTCATGGCATATGAAGAAAAGCTGATGAAGCTGGGCTTGAACAGCTTGGCGAAAAGAAAACTGAGGGGTGACGTGATTTCACTCTTTAAATACCTCATGACTGTCACAGAGTTGCGGGAGCCAGGCCCATTCCTGGCTGTCCCAGGTCTAATGGTTTGAAGTTATAGAAGAATAGATTTCAATTGAACAGTAGAAGGAAATTCTTGACAATAAAAGTGATTCAGCAACAGAACCAATTTCCTAGAGGGGTCATGGGTTCTCCTTCTTTGGATGTCATCATACACAGGCTGGACAGTTACTGGATGGGGATGCTTGAGTTGGAGATCTGGCACTAAGTAGGAGTTTCAATTTGATGACCCATAAGGCCACTTCCAGTTCTATGATTCTATGTGTAAGAATGCTTACAAAGGTTCCAATGAGAAGGGAAAATGGGAAATGTCCCAAGAAACCAGGATGCATGACTAAATAACTTTTAATGGAGCTAAAATTTAAATGGGGCATGTATAAGAAATGGTAAAAAGGAGAAATTACTAAAGAAGAATTCAAAGAAATAGCAAGCACGTGTAGGCGTCAAAGTCAGAAAAGCTAAAGCGCATAATGATTTCAAGCTTGCTAGAGGGGTTAAGAACAATAAAAAGGGCTTTTGGGGGGTATGTTCGCAGCAAAAAGAAAGAAAATGTAGGATCACTATGTGGAGAAGATGGGGAAATACAAACAGGGAACAGAGAAAAGACAGAGTTACTCAACACCTTTACTTCAGTCCTTTCAGAAAAGGAAAAAGGTGCTCGACCTGAAGAAAATGGAGCAGAGGAGACAATAGGAAAAATGCAATACAGAATAAGTAAAGAGGTAGTATATGAATGTCTTGTTAATTTAAATGAATTTAAGTCTCTAGATGAACTACATCCAAGGGTATTAAAAGAGTGGGCAAATGTTATCTCAGAACCATTGGCAATAATCGAGAACTCCTGGACAACAAGAGAAGTCCCAGCAGACTGAAGGAGGGAAAACTTTGTTCCCATCTTCAAAAAGGGGAAAAAAGAGGATCCCAGCAATTATCGTCCAGTTAGTCTGACTTCAATATCACTTTAACCATTCTAGAGCAGATCATAAACAGAGAGTCTGTGAACATCTAGAAGGCAATGCCACAAAAAGTCAACATGGGTTTCAGATAAACAAGTCATGCCAGACTAATCTGATCTATTTTTTAAATAAAATTACCAGCTTTATAGATGACGGGAATGCTATGAATATTGCATATCTTGATTTCAGTAAGGCCTTTGACTAGCAAACAAGCTAGTAAAATGTGGGTTAGACAATGCAACTGTCACATGGATTTGTAATTGGTTAACTAGCTGAACCCAAAGGGTGCTCAACAATGGCTCCTTTTCATTCTAGAGAGAAGTGTCCAGTGGAGTCCCACAGGGTTCTGTCCTGGGCCCAGTGCTATTCAATATATTTATCAATGACTTAGATGAAAGAATAGGGAGCACGCTTATCACATTTGCAGATTACACCTAATTAGGAGGAATAGCTAATCCCCCAGAGGACAGGATCAAAATTAAAAATAACCTTAATAGATTAGAAATCTAGGCTAAAACTAATAAAGTGAATTTCAACTTAGAGAAATGTAAGTCACTGAACTTGGGGGGGGGGGGATAAAATGCATAGATATAAAATGGGGGGGACACCTGGCTGAACGAGACTATGTGTCCTAGTAGACCACAAGTTGAACATGAGTCAACAGTGTGATATGGCAGCTAAAAAGGCCAATGTAGTTTTAGGCTGCATCAATAGAATATAGTGTCTAGGTCAAGGGAAGTAATAGTGCCACTCTATTCTGCCTTGGTCAGGCCTCACCTAGAATACTGTGTCCAGTTCTAGGCACCACAATTCAAAAAGATGTTGAGAGGCTGGAGCATGTCCAGAGGAGGGTGACCAAAATGATGAAAAGTTTGGAAACTATGCTCTACAAGGAGAGAGTTAGGAAGCTGGGTATGTTTAGCCTGGAGAAGAGAAGGTTAAGAGGTGATATGAAGGGATGTCACATTGAGGATGGAACAAGTTTGTTTTCTGCTGCGCCAGAGAATAGGACCTGGAACAATGGATGGAAGCTACAGCAAAAGAGATTGCACCTCAACATTAGGAGGAACCTCCTGACAGTAAGAGCTACTTGACAGTGGAACACATTCCCTCGGAGAGTGGTGGAGTCTCCTTCCTTGGTGATCTTTAAGCAGACGCTAGATGGTCATCTGTTGGGGATACTTTGATTGTGAGTTCCTGCATGGCAGGGGGTTGGACTGGATGGCCCTTGTGGTCTCTTCCAACTATTGAACAGCTCTTACTGTTAGGAGGTCACTCCTAATGTTGAGCTTATAGACTCCTAGATCCCTTTCACAAGTAGTCTCTGCCCTAGTTGCTGTATCTTACATTTCTCCCCGTTGAAGTTCATTTTATTAGCTTTGGTCCAGCTTTCTAACCTATTAGGGTCATTTTGAATTTTGATCCTGCCTTCTGGGGTATTAGCTACTCCTCCTACTTTGATGTCATCTGCAAATTTGATAAGCATGCCCTCTGTTCCTTCATCCAAGTCTTCTACAACATTTCATCCAAATCTTCTACAACACTTTAGAAAATACAACAGCGTGTGCACTGCTTATTCTGGTGGATAAGGTTATTTCATGCCATTCTAAAATGTATGCTAGTAGGTCACTAGCAAGTTTCTAGCCACTATTTGTAAAGAAACTTTCATTACATATGATGAACCTATCTTTTCTTGCTGGATCAATGGTTCTCATACTTTGGTCCTTCAGATGTTTTAGACTCCAGTCCCCAGAAGCTCCAACCATCAAAGCCAGTTGTCAGGGATTCTAGGAGTTGAAGTTCAAAACATCTGAATAACTGAAGGTCAAGAACCACTGTGTGAGATGAGCACTACAGTATCTAGCAATACATTCACTACAACTGTCTACAGTCTCATACAATGTTCCCCGACATCTTAAACTTTCTTTAGTGTCAGCTGCTCTGTGAATTGCACGTCAGCAGAAGATTTTTCCCATAGACTCCAACTGTTGAACGTTAAAAAAAATGATAGCAGAATTTTATACCTTATCTTCAGCTAGCTGTCTGTTTGACAACTAACTTGAATCATTATTACAACCTTAATTTTGTTCTACTAAAACTGGGTAAGATAGTGATATCTTTGTGTCAATTTTTGAGCCTTAATTTGTAACAGGTTGGAGTAATTAGTAGGTCTCTGTGCAGCCTTTGTTTTAAAGCTTACAAGTCATGTATACTAGAAATTTTATGACTTGAAAATCCAAAATTCATCAGTCTATATAGTGATACCTCTGTGATTCCCTCTCCCCATCTTACATCCCTCTTTTAAACTATTCATTTTAAAACATGAATATCCAAATTGTAGTTTTCCAGGCAGGTTTTAGTTATGTCTATAATATCACAGGTTTCCTTATGCAGATATGCCTCTAGCTCTTTCATCATTCTTGTCTTTATGTTTAGCAATTTAATAGCCCTCTGTTTTTAAATACAATTTCCCTCTCTCTGTTTATAAATTCCAAATATAATCTGTTATTTAACTCATTTCCACTGTAAGTGCACTCTCTCCTTTATCTAGCCATTAAATATGTATCATTCTACAGGAGCTTTTAATCACCACAGGGATCTATTCCATTTCCATGTGAATTACTTGTTATTTTTTTATTCTATGCATTAAAAAGGAGAAAAGTTGCTTTTATACAGAAAGAGCAGCACATGGTTTAGGGGACTAGCTACATTTCACCTCTAGATCCTCTTAAGCGTACACTTCCTTCTATTCACATTTCAAATGCACCGGATAAAACCCAGCATTTCATTTTTTCCTCAGCATTTTCTTCTAAAGAGAACACTGTAATACCAACTTTATGAACCATTAAAACAGGGGGCATGGATAAAAAGCAATACAGAACTGTGTGAATTTAAATTAATAGTGTTATAAATGAAGGAAGAAAATGGTGAGGGGCTACAGTGGAGATGCCCAGGTCTAAAGGAGCAATGGCCAGCTGTCATTTCAATCAAGAGACACATTCTTGTGGCTGGGGATGTGTGTGATGATCTATTAAGGACCACCTACCAGTAACAGATAGCACTGAAGCCTTTGAGAAGGGTCACAGACAGAAACAAGTGGGGCTTGCTTTTTTAGATGATGATAATGATTATTTATTTCTATTCCACCTTTTCCTCACGGAATCAAATCGGATTACAACATTTTAAAATGACACTCCTTCTCTCTTTCCCCTTCTTTCTTCCATCCTCTTCCTCCTTGTACAGCAGGTTACTGTGAGAGGGAGAGAGCACTCTTGCCAGAGCTCTGAACTGAGTATGTGCTTTGAAAAATGAAGCTGAGCGTCACAGGTTGCTCCTGCCCACTGCCCAGACTTTTTCTAAAGGATAGTAGGATGATTGTGTACCAAAGCCAAGCATAAGTCATCTGAACTCCTCAAATGAAAATAATACAACAATTTGCTTTTTAAACCATTATTGTGTCATTTTTAATGCTCTCTTTGAGGCACTCTGGATGTAGAAGATGCAGCAATTTAAATAATTGAAATATATAAATGAAATATGTGCAGGAAGGCAGGCAAGCAGGAGCTCAGTAGACGGTTCAAGAGAATGTAACAGACAAATTCTGTGAGAGAGCTTTTAGAGGCCCATCCACATTTCTCTTGAAATGACCCACATGAATGACTTGTCTGGGTTGCTGGTATAGCCAATAGTGTCCTTTCTCTGGGGAGATTTTCTATGCCAGAACTGCCTGTTCTTGGCAGTGGCTGGTGCTGGGATGGAAGGTGAAAGAATGTATACATCATCTACACCCTACACCCTATAGAAGCCAGAATGTCAAAGTTGTTTCCTGCTTCCCCACCATGGTAAAGGTAATGGTTAGGCCTTTTCTGCATATCTGTTTTTACCTGAAGTTCTTATGTGTTTGCCCGAATTTCTTAAGTGTTTGCTTCCAGTCCTGAACATAGGACTGCAAGGCCCAATTCCTATGAAATATATGGTATGCGTGTTTCCTGCATCTGCACATGACCATTTATTTATTTATTTATTTATAATAAAAAAGGGTTTGGGGGTCTGTCCATACCAAAAGGAACAAGAAGGAAATGGTAGGGCCACTGTGTGGAGAAGATGGTGAAATGCTAATAAGGGACACGGAAAAGGCAGAACAACTCAACACCTACTTTGTCTCAGTCTTCTCACAAAAGGAAAGGGGATACCTGAGGATAATGAAGCAGGGGACACAATAGGGGAAATGCAGCACAGAATAAGTAAAGGTGCCTTGTTAATGCCTTGTTAATCTAAATGAATTCAAATTTCCAGGACAAGATGAACAACATCCAAGGGACAGAATCGAGGCCTTCTAATTTCCTTACGCCAAAGGAAAAAAGTGGGGATTTATTCTGGTTTTGAGTGGAATATCTGGAATGTGGACTGAACTCTGTAGCAACGTAAGGTGTAAGACCAAGGGGAGGAGTTTAGAAATAAATACATTCACACACTGTTTTAAATCCTCACTCAGCCTTGGAAACCACGGGGTGACATTGAACAAGTCATTCTCTCTCAGTCTCAGAGGAAGGCAAAGGCAAATCCCCTCTGAACAAATTCTGCCAAGAAAACCCCATGATAGGCTTGTCCTAGAGTTGCCATAAGTCAGAAATGACTTGAAGGCACACAACAACATACTTCTTTAACAGAAAATGTTGTACCAGATGCAAAAATAGCACGGAAAGAATAGGAATAGGAAAAGCAGCTCAACATGTTTCAGCAAACTTTTTATTAAAAACTAAAACTATGCATACCAGAAATGAAATAATTAGGTCAGGTAAGCCTTGAATAAATAAATAAAAATGTTTTAATTTCCCAGGGAGCACTTGAAAGCATCTTCTAAAATGTGTCCAAACATTTTTTCTTTCTTTCCCAGTCTCTGCTTTTCTTACTAATTTTCATTTTGGTGACCAAACTCATAAAGCTATCCTTTTAAAAATAATTTGTAGCTGCTGAGGCAGGCTTAACTGCTTTTCCACTTTCTCTCTGTTTTACTGTTAACACAAGCTCCATAAATGATTCTGGGGGCAACTGCTATTTATCTTGCCTATTGTAGGCAGACATGATTACAGTAGGATTGGCATGAATTCCACTATTTTTCTTCTCAAGCCTGATTGCAGCATTTACTGCATATACAGTGCAGTGCGGCAACCTGACACCAAAAGTCTGTATCTCTTCAGACCTCTTGTGCCATTCTGCGAATGCAGAAGCTGCTAAAAACTTACAGCTTGACAGAGGATGCAGAGGAAAAGAAGGCATGGGGGCCTTTGTAAAAAGGAATCTATGGTCCAGTACAGACAGGCCCTTTGCAGCACACCCATGATGTGCTAGGGTTGCGTGGGGGTGGGGCGTGCACACACCCCGCAACCCTAGCATGTTATGGGTGCACCGCAGCTGCGCGTCACCATCCAGATGGTGCATGCAGCAATGATGTGCCAGCAGCGCACTGTCCAAACAGTGCTGCGCCACTGGCATGTCATTGCACTGTCGCTGGTGTTTTGGCACAGCGCAAGTGCACCACAAAAAAGGAGCCACTTCCGCAAGCTCCTTTCTTGCTGCACAGTAGCACCACACAATTTTGTTGCTACGCCGCTGTTGTGGAGCAAAGAGGGGCACCTCCCCGGCGCCTCTTTTTGGCACTCTGTACTGCACCTATGTTAACTAAGGTATGCCAGTACTAAAGACTAGTTAAAGAAATGGTTATTGCTAACATGCCTATCTGGCTAATGCTATTCTGCATGAGCTGAAAGGCCAGGTAACTAGAAGGTGATCCTAGAGATCAACTCATTCAAAATGTGGTGCTGGAGAGAGTGCTAAGGATTCCATGGACAGCCAAAAAGACAAACAAATGGGTCCTGGAGCAGATCAAGATCAAGAAATATTCCTTGAAGCCAAGATGACAAAATTCAGGTTGTTGTACTTTGGACAAATCATGAGAAGGCATGAATCATTGGAAAAAACATTGGGGAAAAAAGGTAGAGAAAAGTAGAAAGAGAGGAAGGCTGCATGCAAGATGCAGGGACAATATTAAAGAGGTCACGAGTATAAATTTGTAGGAGTTGAACAGAGCAGTGGAGGACAGAGGGCCTTGGAGTTGTCTCACCAGCAGGGTCGTCATGGGTCAAGATTGACTCGAAGGCAGATAACAACAACAAAAAATAGCAATAGTTGTGACATAAACAACTAGAAAAATTATACAAAAATTTAAAAATATTTTAATTTTTTAAAATTTCATTTTAAATTTTAAAATTTCATTTTCAAAAAACCTGGAGCCTCCCTGTTCTCTTCCCACTGAGCCTTGCTGCATGCACACCATCTCTTCAGCATTTTGAAGGGAAACAGGTGGATGCCACATCCCAGTTCTGCCAAAAGGCGGATGTTTAGGGAGAAGTGGTGTCATCCCCACTTAGGGTGTCACCTAGTATGACCCCTCCAAAGTAATGTCCCTATATAACCCTAAGTTATGAATTTATAATTGCTATCATGGATTCCAGCCAATTATCATTAGAATTTAAAACAATTAAATACTCTGCCCTGTTAGAATAGCATTTATTTAAAAGAGTTTAGAGGTATGTAAAACATAGCAATATAAGTACAATACTACTTTAAAATGATATTTCTACAGCCACCAGTTAGTAACGATACACCTGCCTAAAAATAAAAAAGTTTTTGCCTGCAGTGAAAGTAGAGCAGAGAAGGGGCTAGCCAAGTCTCTCATGGGGGGGAATTCCACAGCATGGGAGAAGGCCAATCCTGCCTTTACAACAATAACATTCTAGGAAGCATGGCGATGTTTTTTTTTAAAGTAAAATTGGAAACTGAGTTAAGACCATGAGATAATTTGTTCACAAATATGGACACTGAAGTACAAGATACATATATACCATCTCATATAGATCTTCAATGAAGCGTACACAAGTGATTCAGGGTATTTTAGAATACAGTGAACAGACAGCCATAATCTGGACTGCCTTTGTTCTTGTTTTGACAATGCAGTTGAATTTTGCACATGGTATATATACTGAGTAGCAGCCTTACATTAATAGCATGAGTTGTACATAAAGTGCAACTGTTGGCACCACCAAGTCCTGTATATACAACCTCATCTTCTGTCAGTAATGAACAGCTGTATAATTTAAACAAAACAAGTCCAGATTGGGTGCATGAGTGGGTGTGATACTGAGCCATGTAATGAATATTACATGGACTAAGAACAGTAAAAAAAAGGCTAGGGATCAAAATGAAATCTTAAAGAGTCTTCACACTCACATGGAAACTTGTAAAATAAATACTTTGATGATTGACTCTGAACATAAAAGGTTTTTAGCTGGTATTCTTGACACAAACACACACAAATATTCAGATATCTTTTTTTAAAAAAACATGTTTAACACTAGATAATACCCTTTCTCCCTCCCCTGGCTCCAGGAACACCATTACTAGGGGCCTAGTTAAAGAAGCTAATCTCCTAACATTCACATTACATGTGCAAGTTGATGTTTGAGGAAAGTGGGTTATTGTGATGTTTAACTGCAATCGTTGTTATGACTTGTTCTCATAGGGAACACTCATGTCATGAGCAAATGTAAATATTCTCAAAAGAGTAGCAAGTTGCTTATCTTGTAGTTATTTAAATGGTGGGGCTAGCTCAGTAACATCTTTTGGAAAAACATTATTATGGTACAACTGAGATGTGCAGACCATTGTCTAAATGTGGAGAGACCAATCTTTTAGGACAATATAACTCAATGGAAATGATCTTGAAGAGACTTGCTTTGCAGAACTTTGATTTGGGGGTTCTTGGCTGTCATGTTCAAGCTTGGGTCCATCTGCCCTGCAGATAGCTGGTACTGGCTCCTCTGACCTAGCTGGTTTTTCCCTTCTCTGTCATAGCCATGATTGCTGCTCAGCATCAGGGTTACAATACTTACATGACACAAATCTTGGAAAAAACATCACTGCTGGACTACAGTGCCTACTGGTGGAGGATTCTGTGAATATCCCCATCCATTGTGGTCCCCAAACTCTGTGGATGAGAGACAAGAACTCAGATGAAAACATTTGCAATAATTTGGCTTAGTATGGAAATCTGGGCTAAGGACTGTGCCATGATGGGCCACTCAATTGCTTGGGATTTACAGACAAGTTTGTAAAGTGTGGACTAGACAAAGTAGCTGTTAAATGGATTTATAATTGGTTGACTGGCCGAACCAAAAGGGTGTTCAACAATGGCTTCTTTTCATCCTGGAGAGAAGTGACCAGTGGGGTCCCACAGGGTTCTGTCCTTGGCCCTGTGCTATTCAACATCTGGCAGAATTGAGGGCACTGTTATCTAATTTGCAGATGTCACCAAATTAGGAGGAGTAGCTAATACCCCAGAGTACAGGATCAAAATCCAAAATGATCTGAATAGACTAAAAAGCTGGACCAAATCTAACAAAATGAAAATCAACACTGAGAAATGTAAGGTACTGCACTTAGGGTGGCAACATGAAATGCACAGAAATAGGATGGGGGACACCTGACTGAACAAGACTACACGTGAAAGGGATCTAAGAGTCCAAGCAGACCACAAGTTGAACATGAGTCAACAGTGCAATGCAGCAGCTAAAAAGACCAATGCAATTTTAGGCTGCATCAATAGACGTATAGTGTCTAGACCGAGGAAAGTTGTACCACTCTATTCTGTTTTGGTCAGGCCCCACCTGAAATACTGTGTCCAGTTCTGGGCATCACAATTCAAATGTTGAGAAACTGGAGTGTGTCCAAAGGAGGGCGACTAAAATGGTCTGGAAACCATGCCCTATGAGGAACAACTTAGGGAGCTGGGTATGCTTAGCCTGGAGAAGAGATAGCCCTGTTTAAATATTTGAAGGGATGTCATATGGAGGAGGGAGAAAGCTTGTTTTCTACCGCTCCAGAGAACAGGAACCAAAACAATGGATCAATCTACAGGAAAAGATATTCCACCTTAACATTAGAAGGAACTTTCTGACAGTGGAAACACACTCCCTTGGAGTGGAGTGGAGTCTCCCTCCTTGGAAGTCTTTAAACAGAGGCTGGATGTTGGGTATGCTTTGATAGAGAGTTCCTGCATGTCAGGGGGTTGGTTTGGATGGTCCTTGTGGTCTCTTCCAACTCTATGATTCTATGACTTTTTTCAGCAGCAGAGTTACAGTACAACATTTTACCTAAGACTCAAAACTAGGATTCAGAAATTATCAGTTTTAATCTTAAATGTTATTACATGCTTTCAATCACATATGCATATCACATGTGCATATAAACATTAACATTCAAAGGACATAGAAAGATTAACTGCATGTAAGTATGCACAAGGTACTTTCCCACGTAAAACTGATTTGCCTGTTCTTCTAGAAGATTGGTTTAAATATAAATATTTAGAATATCTCAGACTGTGTGCATTTATTCTCTACTCATGCTATCATTATCTAGGATTATGGTCCAACACTGAATGTGTGTGTGTTTGAGTGGATAGGTGTGTGTTTATGTCTAGGATAGAGCAAGAAGAAATTAGAGTTTATCATAGTAGAAGGACCATTTCTAAAAACAATGAATACAACAAAGCAATATCTTAATCCAAGAAACAAACTTTGAGATCAGGCAATCAATAAATCATTGAAAACTTAAACCAGGTCAGTCTTTGTAAGGGAAGCTGATCTGAAGCCAAGACTATTGTAGTCAATCATGTTTTGATCTCCTTCTTTCTTTCTTTCTCTCTCTTTTTGCAATAACTAGAACTGATGTTGCTTGGAAGCCCATCACTGTAAATATAACATAAATCAAAGTAAGCAAAGTAAAATGTTAATCACTTAATGACCAAAGACCTATAATGCATTTCTTGAAGGTCACAATGACAAGTATATGTTCAAAAAAGTACCGTAGGTTGCCTAACTGGTATTTAGCACAGCTGACATTAACCTAACATGCTAGTCCCACAGATACATACATACATACATATTCCTTAGTCTAGGTGAGAGACTATCCCATTCTTCCTTGATTTTTGTATGCCAGAGAGCCCATCATACCCCTCATGCAGCGTTGGGAATCTGGCTACCTGTGCAGATTATCCTGCAAAGTAACTTGTGGTACTTATCCAGCTGTCCTTGCTTACAAAATCCAAGATCTGCCTTGTTGACTACTTTGATGTAATAGAGCCCTGAAGACATATAATGTTGTTACATTGTTAAAGCTAAATGACAAGTGTTAGCTTCGTTGGTGCCTGAAAACTGGTGCCTAGAGTGAGGCCATTTGAGCTAACAAACATAATCTGCCTCACTGCATAACATGGGGGGGGGTGTACAACGTTGAGGCATACAGTAACAACTGAGTCAGTCCTGTGTAAGTAACTTGGCTCTGATTTGGTGGGAATCTCTCCCCTGGGGCTGCTTCACCCAATAGCAACTTCATGCTTACATGGTGGATTGTTGTTTTTGTTGTGTGCCTTCAAGTCATCTCCAATGTATGGCAACCCTAAGACAAACCTATCATGGGGTTTTCTTGACATGTGTCTTCAGAGGGGATTGCCATTGCCATCCTCTGACTCTGAGAGAATGTAACTTGCCCAAGGTCACTGTGGGCTGGGAATCAAACTATGGTCTCCAAAGTCATAGTCCATTGCTCAAATCTCTAGACCATGCTGGCTTGTGGTGGATGCACACATTTATTACTACCAACTCTTTTTTATGGTTGCTGGTGCAGACAAACATATCCCACCATACACTCTCCACTTCAAAGATGAAAATCAGGACTGGCTCCCTCCATCTTCTCTCATGTGTGGTGGCTGCCATCAAAACAGCTACCACCACTGTGGCTGTCATGGGCCAGTATCTGCTACTACCATCTCCTTGTTCCCCTCCCTTCAAGCCCTGACCAAGCAATGGCTGCTGCTCCTCCACCATCCAATTGCCTGGCTGTGAGAGCAGCATGTGGCTGAAGCAGCAGCACCATCAGCGTGGGTGGCTCCGTTGGAGGTGATGGTGAATCACTGTGGCTTGGCATTGTGGATGAAGCCTCAGCTAGGACAGATAGAGGATGCAGGAGCAATGGTGGCAAAGATGGGTGGGGATCCACACAGCCTTCCACCCAACCTACACAAGCTTTCGCCAACTACCCTGGACATGGTGCTTTGTTGTGTTGAGGAAGCAGCAGTCGTAAAACCAAGGTAGAACATGACAACATGGTTTTGCCTTCCTTTTAATCTTTGCCACTCCTGTGTCCAGCTGATCTATCTGAGCCTTCACAGACCATGCCAACCCTGGTGGCGCAGTGGTTAAATGCCTGTACTGCAGCCATTCACTCAAGACCACAAGGTTGCGGGTTCAAGACCAGCAAAAGGGCCCAAGCTCGACTCAGGCTTGCATCCTTCCGAGGTCGCTAAAATGAGTACCCAGACTGTTGGGGGCAAATTAGCTTACTTGCTAATTAGCTTACTTGCTGTTCACCGCTATGATCTTTGGAATAGCGGTATATAAATAAAACAAATTATTATTATTATTATTAATTAAAGATGAGGAGTAGGGCTGAGTCCCTACCACCAACTTTACTATCACCACTGATGGTTCACACCCATCCCAAGAGGCAGTGCCTCACCAGGTAGAGACAATGGCTGCAACAGTAGCTCTGCCCAACTTAGCAAACTATCATTGACCATATTGGGACATTTTTAAAGCATCCATTTTTTTTTGAAAGGGCAAGTAATTAAGCATGGCTGCCTACCTAAAGTGGGACAGTTGCAGGGCATGTTCATCCTCCACACAGAGTTGGCAAGGCATTTTTCTTTCTTTTTCTTTCTTTTCTTTTTATGGATTTTTACCTTATTCTTCCACTAAAAATAAATTCTCACTAAAGAAAGACAACTTCCATGTATATACACCAGCAAACTATGAGTGCATCTATACTGTAGGAATAATGCAGTTTGATACCACTTTAAATGCTATATCTCCTTTCTGTGGAATCCTGGGATTGGTAGTTTTACCAGGTCTTTACAGTTCTCTGCCAAAGAGGATTCTGTAGGATGGAGCCATGACAGTTAAAGTGATGTCAAACTGCATTATTTCAACAGTGTAGATGCATTGGCTATCACTTCCAGGAACTCTATGGAAGCTTAGTGTATTGGGTTTATATAATGATAACCAATACATTGAGGTTCTATACAAAGGCATTTTTAATACAAGTTTGTTTTGCTAAGGGCAGGATCCAATTCAAACTAGACTTCTGGTTTCTCTCTCTCTCTCTCTCTCTGCACACACACACAGTGGATTTTTTTTTGTAACACTTTTATCCTTATACTTCAAATGTCTTGATTTTGTAGGAACAATCCTAATTAATCCACTGTCATCTCAATTTTCAGTTGCTTTTAAAATCTCCCCATTTTTCTTCTCCTACTTTCCTCCTTTGTTCAGGGCTTACTTCACTTGCTGCAAACTGAATTCAGGGGAGAGGATGGCGTGAGGAGTATCTTGCTGTTCCCCAAAGACTCAGGCAAGAGCAAACTGCTGTGGCCTCTTCCAGCTTGTGATTTCTTTCTCATTAGTAACTTTTTATGAATTGACTCTGATGTTGCTTTGCCATGTGTGTCTTGGTTTTCATTTGTGAAATGTTGGTGGGCATGGTATTGAAATGGCATCATCTAGCTTCTCCATGCCCTGTGTTCTGAGGTAGCTGTGGTCCTGTTTCTCTCCCCTTTGGGTTCAGGCCTTGTTGTGATCTTTGTAATGTTTAGCAAAAGATAACAGATTAAGCTGAGTGCAGGGATAATGAAATATAAATTAGTAGGTTTGCCAGCCTTTATCCACAGCACTGTCAGAGTGTATTATCTGGTATATCTAGTTCAGTGCAGTCAGTTAAATTTCCCCTTATCAGAAAGTGAGTGTGAAGTGTGGTAATGTTGCTAAGTGCAGAACAAAAATCTCTCTTTTTTTGCATCCCATGACTGCTCCAGGCAACATTCTTGGAAACCTCTGACTACGAAGGAAAAGAAGACCCTGAGATATATACACTGTGACAAGCCAGGAGGCTAAACTATACCAGTAAACCATCCTATGAGCAGCAGTCGCCTGTGGCTGTGACATTACCACACTTTGCTCAGCTTCAGAAAGGAAAATTTAACTGACGACTGCTATGAACTGAAGCCACAGCCTAAACCAGATAATACAGCCTGACAATACTGTCAGGCAAAAAGGGCTGTGTTCCCATTGATTTCATCACATTAGAGACATATTACCCTGAGCTGTGTGTGTTTGAGGGTATATGTGAACACTGTGGGAATATCAAAGGGAAAGACACACTGATTTGGGCAGGAGCAGGCCTCACGGAGAGAAATCCCCAAAGTACCCTGACTGAAAT
This sequence comes from Sceloporus undulatus, assembly GCF_019175285.1. NCBI lineage: Eukaryota > Metazoa > Chordata > Lepidosauria > Squamata > Phrynosomatidae > Sceloporus > Sceloporus undulatus. The sequence continues at coordinate 175,013,790 of NC_056522.1, read as the reverse complement.
ATATATTACTTGGTAAAGCATGGAAGGGCAATGATATTGACTTTAATTATAACTTAATCCTCAGTCTATATCCAATGTGTGTACCCTTCTGGCTTTATTTTAACAAGAAGCTGAGGGCTTTTTGTTGTTGTTTTAAAAAAGAAGACAGAATTTTACCTTGTTTTTTCTACTGCTAAACAATATCATAAGAGATACTAGTCCAATAAAGAGAAGTGCATAGTAAGCCTTAGAGTTTTCTGCTGGTTTCTCTTTGCAGAGGGTCTCGATTTTCCTTATTTTTTTTACAGTCCAAATCAAATGTATATTTATTTGTATTTAGCATTTAATATGCACACATGTAATCTGTCCTCAAACAAGCTTGGTACTGAAGCAGTCAGCAAGAGGGAGAGTTTAATACTTGATTATGGCCTGTTACAGACTGCCAAAATAAAGCTGCTTCGGGTCTCTTTGGAGGTATGCTGTTTAAATGATGCATGGGTCCTAAGAATCTGGAAGTTGCACCAAAGCTGCATTCCAGTGCTTAGGAATGGAGTGTGGCTTTGGCGCAACTTCCAGACTCGTAGGACCCACGCATCATTTAAACAGCATACCTCCAAAGAGACCTGAAATTTTGGCAGTCTGTAACAGGCCTAAGTTTACCTTTATTTGCTTAGTTGATGGATACCATTGTATCCTTCACTGATAAGGCTCTGTCCTTTGGTTTTTTTAAAAATAGCTTTCCTGTATTCTATCAGAGTCAGACTTTGGATTTCCTAGAGTGTGCTAAGGGAAATTCCTTGCCATCCACCACATAGGACTTGCCCAGTTGTTATCAGAAAGATTAGTGCTCATACAAAATTATGTTTTGAAGTCATCCCATGAAAGTGCAAGTGTGGGGTGGTTTGATTCATACTGGTTATGCATGTAACAGTAGGAATCATCCTTTATATACAAGATCATAGATTCCTAATGTGGCAGAAATGTGCTTTTGTCTGTGGGGAGCATTCCAAAGTAGTTTTCTTTTCTGCTGAGACCTTTGAAAAGTTATTATGTGACTTTGTCAAAACTGGCCCTGCACCTTTTGGCTGCTGCTTACAAGTCAAAGCTCCAAAGACAAAGCACAATTCCCACTCTAATCCATTTTGACACAAATGAGAGAAAGAGTCTTGTCTTGGGTCCAAACATAGCCTTTAGGGATGAAGGGCGAGGTATAAATACCATAATAAATAAATAAAATTGCATTTTCATTTTTCAAATGCAATGCAAATGTTTACCTTCTCCTAATTAATACAACCCAGCTAATATTTCCCCATAGCAGAGAATATTTCCCTTGCTTTTCATATTTCCCCCTCCTTATATGCAGGTGGAAGGGGGGGGGGGGGATGTTCAAAAAAATCTTCAACTTCCTCAATGGTAATAACAAGATTCCAAGCTCTGGGAAGGAATAAGGTAAAATAAAATAAAAAGATGTGCAATTATTAACCTTTCCCCTAAATGAAACATAACCATTAGTACTTCAACAATTCACCAACATCAAGCCTCAAACATTGAGCTCAGACAGTAAAAGTGGATCTGTGTTAGACTGATGTTTTGTTTGAAATGCTCTGCAACAGCTTTCTGCTAAGAAAATTAGCATTAGACAGCACCAGAGGAAACAGAGGAATTCTCCTGTGTTGTACAAAGGCCTATGTGAACTTTTGATCTCATTACTGACAATATCTTGACCTCAGACTTTTCATGCATTGACCCAAGGGCTGCCTTTAGAGCTATAATGCACCCACACCCACACCTAACATGAGTGCTTAGATTTACTAAGCCAAACTGCAGTGGATGACAATGGTGATAGTAATGATAATAGCAGCAGAAGCAGCAAAAATTAATAATTGTTGATGAGCCTGTTGATTATAGAAAGTGGAACTGTTGTTTTTTTAAAAAGAAAAAAACCACAGCCAAGCAGGGGAATGTTGGAGCCCTTGTTAGAATGCTGTACTTTGACTGGTATTTAGTGTTGCTTGAAAAGTCAGGCTAAGCCTGTTGAAGCCCATCCAGAGAGATGGGATTAAAAGCTCTGCACATACTTACGCTGCCGTAGGAAAACAAGGAGGGAGGGAGCAATAGCTGGCAGCCTCTAAACCTCCTTCTTGCTACCCCAGTGAGCCCAGTTTTATTGGGGAACATCATTCAACAAGAATGAAAGACTTGCAGTTGGGTTAAGCCTACAGGGAGAAGAAACTATCTTTAGTCTGGAAAAAAAAAGGATAAGAGATTTAGAGTTTGAATCAGTTTTAAGGATTATTTTGGGCTACAATCTGAAGCATGATGGTTGACTTGTGGAAAGATATTGCTGTAGCGCCACGGCAAAACAAGGACTCTTGGGTCCAATGCACAGTGAGCATTTTAGTTTTACTCTTTCTCAAATGTAACTGAAGTTTTTGGATTAAAAAAACAAACTGAATGCAACATGAGGTACTTCACAAACCAGTGCTTAAACCAGGTGATACACTAGCAAGGCTCCATAACTATACTATTTACAAAAACATGACATTTATGCTGCAACAAGAATGAAGTTACCCTCACAAGTTACAATCATAACTATGGCCCGTTACACAAGGGCAGCTAGTACGTCCTGGGGACGTACTAGCTTTATGGTAAGTGCGTGGCTTAAGCACGCACTTACCCCTATTAAGGACCGAGTCCATACAAGATGGCGGTGGCCGTTCCACACGGCCACTGCCATCTTGACATAACGGATGCTCTGCATCCGCACGTCACACCCCAGAAGTGATGCCGTGAGTGCGCGACTAGTGCCTCGCAGCATCTCTTCCGGGACCGAGGAAGGAGAGCGATTTTCACACTCCTTATTTGCAGCATCCAGGAACCGCACGGTTTGGCTGCTGCGGTTCCCGGATGCTGCAACTGGCGGCGGCTACAGACCGACGCTTCTCGGCGGTCTGTAACGTGCCATAATGTAGCTTTAATAATTATAACTAAGGGGGAGAGACGAGGTCTGGCCTGGAAAGACTAAGAGCCCTCCTCCCGACCACCATCTTGAGGGAGAGAGACGAGGCCTGGCCTGGAAAGACTAAGAGCCCTCCCCCTGACCACCATCTTGAGGAGGAGAGACGAGGCCTGGCCTGGAAAGACTAAGAGCCCTCCTCCCGACCACCATCTTGAGGGGAAGAGACGAGGCCTGGCCTAGAAAGACTAAGAGCCCTCCCCCTGACCACCATCTTGAGGGGGAGAGATGAGGCCTGGCCTGGAAAGACTAAGAGCAACAAACTGAATGCAACATGAGGTACTTCACAAACCATGCTTAAACCGGTGATACACTAGCAAGGCTCCAATAACTATACTATTTACAAAAACAGACATATGCTTGCAACAAGAATGAAGTTACCCTCACAATTACAATCATAACAATGGCCCGTTACACAGGGCAGCTAGTACGTCCTGGAGACGTACTAGCTTTATGGTAAGTGCGTGGCTTAAGCACGCACTTACCCCTATTAAGGACCGAGTCCATACAAGATGGCGGTGGCCGTTCCACACGGCCACGCCATCTTGACATAACGGATGCCGCTGCATCCGCACGTCACACCCCAGAAGTGACGCCATGAGTGCGCGACTAGCGCCTCGCAGCATCTCTTCCGGGACCGAGGAAGGAGAGCGATTTTCACACTCCTTATTTGCAGCATCCAGGAACCGCACGGTTTGGCTGCTGCGGTTCCCGGATGCTGCAACTGGCGGCGCTACAGACCGACGCTTCTCGGCAGTCTGTAACGTTGCCATAATGTAGCTTTAATAATTATAACTAAGGGGGAGAGACAGGCCTGGCCTGGAAACAGAAAAGCCCCCTCCCCCGACCACATCTTGAGGGGGAGAGATGAGGCCTGGCCTGGAAAACTAAGAGCCCTCCTCCGACCATCATCTTGAGGGGGAGAGAGGCCTTGCAATTTTTGTATTGTATTGCATGATCATTGCGGAATATGGTCTATCAATAAACTTCTTCTTCTTCTTAGT